>NC_138297.1:62180000-62260000 GCF_965601325.2 Salmo salar
TAGCATGTGACGTTCAGAACTAGCATACCCCCCGCAATCCTCCGGTGAATTTACTAAATTACTCACGATAAACGTTCACAAAAAACATAACAATTATTTTAAGAATTATAGATACAGAACTCCTCTCGGTGAAAGCACATTTTGCAATATTCTAAGTAGATAGCCCGGCTTCACAGGGCTAGCTATTTAGACACCCACCAAGTTTAGCCCTCACCAAAGTCAGATTTACTATAAGAAAAATGTTATTACCTTTGCTGTTCTTCGTCAGAATGCACTCCCAGGACTTCTACTTTAATAACAAATGTTGGTTTGGTTCAAAGTAATCCATAGTTATGTTCAAATATCCTCTGTTTTGTTCGTGCGTTCAAGACACTATCCGAAGTGTAAAGAAGGGTGACGCGCACGACGTGTTTCGTGACAAAACATTTCTAAATATTCCATTACCGTACTTCGAAGCATGTCAACCGCTGTTTAAAATCAATTTTTATGCCATTTTTCTCGTAAAAAAGCGATAATATTCAGACCGGGAAAGCGTGTTTACGTTCAAAGAGAGAGAAAATAAAAACATGGGATCCCCTCGTGCACGAGCCTCAGTCTGATGGTCCTCTGATAGACCACTTACCAAAGGCGCTAAAGTTTTTCAGCCAGCGGCTGGAATTACATCATTCAGCTTTTTCCCGGGTTCTGAGAGCCTATGGGAGCCGTAGGAAGTGTCACGTTACAGCAAAGATCCTAAATTTTCAATAAACAGAGCCAAGAAGCCCAAGGAATGGTCAGAGAGGGTACTTCCTGTACAGAATCTTCTCATTTTTTTTCCTGCCATATGAGTTCTGTTATACTCACAGACACCATTCAAACAGTTTTAGAAACTTTAGGGTGTTTTCTATCCAAAGCCAATAATTATATGCATATTCTAGTTTCTGGGCAGTAGTAATAACCAGATTAAATCGGGTACGTTTTTTATCAGGCCGTGTAAATACTGCCCCCTAGCCCTAACAGGTTAAAAATGCTATAACTTCAATTTCTCAAACATATGACTATTTTACACCATTTTAAAGACAAGACTCTCGTTAATCTAACCACATTGTCCCATTTCAAGAAGGCTTTACAGCGAAAGCAAAACATTAATTTATGTCAGGAGAGTACCCAGTCAGAAATAATCACACACCCATTTTTCAAGCTAGCATATATGTCACAAAAACCAAAACCACAGCTAAATGCAGCACTAACCTTTGATGATCTTCATCAGATGACACTCCTAGGACATTGTTATACAATACATGCATATTTTGTTCAATCAAGTTCATATTTATATCAAAAACCAGCTTTTAACATTAGCATGTGACGTTCAGAACTAGCATACACACCGAAAACTTCCGGTGAATTTACTAAATTACTCATAAACGTTTACAAAAAACATAACAATTATTTTAAGAATTATAGATACAGAACGCCTTTATGCAATCGCGGTGTCAGATTTTAAAATAGTTTTTCGGCAAAAGCACATTTTGCAATATTCTGAGTAGATAGCTCGGCCATCAAGGCTAGCTAAACAGACACTCGCCAACATCGAGGCTCAGTAAACTCAGAATTACTAGTAGAAAAATTGGATTACCTTTGCTGTTCTTCGTCAGAATGCAATCCCGGGACTTCTACTTCAACCACAAATGTTGTTTTGGTTCAAAATAATCCATAGTTATGTTCAAATATCCTCCGTTTTGTTTGTGCGTTCAGGTCCCTATCCGAAGGGTGACGCGCGGACGCATGTCGTGACAAAAAAATTCAAAATATTCCATTACCGTACTTAGAAGCATGTCAAACGCTGTTTGTCAACTTTTATGCTATTTTTCTCGTAAAATATCGATAATATTCCAACAGGGCAACGTTGTTTTCGTTCAAAGGCTGAAAGAAAAACATGGCCACTTCTCGGGGCCGCGCATCTCCTGTCTCTGAGCCACCAGCCTGACCACTCACAAACAGCGCTCCTGTACCTAGCCCAGAGACAGCAGAGATCTCATTCCACTTTCTGGCGCCTTCAGAGAGCCTATGGGAGCCTGAGAAATTGTCACGTTACAGCAGAGATGCTGTATTTTCGACAGAGATGCCACAGAAGCACAAGAAATGGTCAGAGAGGGCACTTCCTGTATGGAATCTTCTCAGGTTTTGGCCAGCCATATGAGTTCTGTTATACTCACAGACACCATTCAAACTGTTTTATAAACTTTAGAGTGTTTTCTATCCAAATCTACCAATTATATGCATATTCCCGTTTCTGGAAAAGAGTAATAACCAGTTTAAATCGGGTACATTTTTTATCCGGCCGTGAAAATACTGCCCACTACCCTAGAGAGGTTAATCGGAATGGCTGATTAATTAGGGCCGATTTCAAGTTTTCATAACAATCGGTAATCGGTATTTTTGGCCACCGATTTGCCGATATTTTTTATTTTTTAATTTTTTTATTATTATTATTTTTTAATATATATAATATACTAGGCAAGTCGGTTAAGAACACATTCTTATTTTCAATGACGGCCTAGGAACAGTGGGTTAACTGCCTTGTTCAGGGGCAGAACGACAGATTTTTACCTTGTCAGCTTGGGGATTCAATCTTGCAACCTTACGGTTAACTAGTCCAACGCTCTAACCAGCTGCTTTACATTGCACTCCACGAGGAGCCTGCCTGTTTCGCGAATGCAGTAAGAAGCCAGGGTAAGTTGCTAGCTAGCATTAAACTTATCTTATAAAAAACTATCAATCAATCATAATCACTAGTTAACTACACATGGTTGATGATATTACTAGTTTATCTAGCCTGTCCTGCGTTGCATATAATCGATGCGGTGCGCATTCGCGAAAAAGGACTGTCATTGCTCCAACGTGTACCTAACCATAAACATCGATGTCTTTCTTAAAATCAATACACAGGTATATATTTTTAAACCTGCATATTTAGTTATTATTGCCTGCTAACATGAATTTATTTTAACTAGGGGAAATGTGTCACCTCTGCAACAGAGTCAGGGTGTATGCAGCAGTTTGGGCCGCCTGGCTCGTTGCGAACTGTGAAGACTATTTCTTCCTAACAAAGACAGCCAACTTCGCCAAACGGAGGATGATTTTAAAAAAGCGCATTTGTGAAAAAAGCACAATCGTTGCACGACTGTACCTAACCATAAACATCAATGCCTTTATTAAAATCAATACACAGAAGTATATATTTTTAAACCTGCATATTTAGCTAAAAGAAATCCAGGTTAGCAGGCAATATTAACCAGGTGAAATTGTATCAGTTCTCTTACGTTAATTGCACGCAGAGTCAGGGTATATGCAACAGTTTGGGCCGCCTGGCTAATTTGCCAGAATTTTACGTAATATGACATAACATTGAAGGTTGTGCAATGTAACAGGAATATTTAGACTTATGGATGCCACCCGTTAGAGAAAATACGGAACGGTTCCGTATTTCACTGAAAGAATAAACTTTTTGTTTTCGAGATGATAGTTTCCGGATTCGACCATATTAATGACCTAAGACTCGTATTTCTGTGTGTTTATTATAATTAAGTCTATGATTTGATAGAGCAGTCTGACTGAGCGATGGTAGGCAGCAGCAGCTCGTAAGCATTCATTCAAACAGCACCTTCGTGCGTTTTGCCAGCAGCCCTTCGCTGTGCTTCAAGCATTGCGCTGTTTATGACTTCAAGCCTATCAACTCCTGAGATTAGGCTGGTGTAACCGATGTGAAATGGCTAGCTAGTTAGCCGGGTGCGCGCTAATAGCGTTTCAAACGTCACTCGCTCTGAGACTTGGAGTAGTTGTTCCCCTTGCTCTACATGGGTAACGCTGCTTCGAGGGTGGCTGTTGTCGATGTGTTCCTGGTTTGAGCCCAGGTAGGAGCGTGGAGAGGGACGGAAGCTATACTGTTACACTGGCAATACTAAAGTGCCTATAAGAACATCCAATAGTCAAAGGTATATGAAATACAAATCGTATAGAGAGAAATAGTCCTATAATTCCTATAATAACTACAACCTAAAACTTATTACCTGGGAATATTGAAGGCTCATGTTAAAAGGAACCACCAGCTTTCATATGTTCCCATGTTCTGAGCAAGGAACTTAAACGTTAGCTTTTTTACATGGCACATATTGCACTTTTACTTTCTTCTCCAACACTTTGTTTTTGCATTATTTATTTGAGGCTACATTTATAGTATTTATGTATTATATTAAGTTAAAATAAGTGTTCATTCAGTATTGTTGTAATTGTCATTATTACAAATAAATAAAAAAAAGCTTTTTTGGGTATCGGCGTTGAAAAATCATAATCGGTCGACCTCTACTGTCTACTCTCTCTCTGTCTACTCTCTCTCTCTGTCTACTCTCTCTCTGTCTACTCTCTCTCTGTCTACTCTCTCTACTGTCTACTCTCTCTCTGTCTAGTCTCTCTCTGTCTACTCTCTCTCTGTCTACTCTCTCTCTCTGTCTACTCTCTCTCTGTCTACTCTCTCTCTGTCTACTCTCTCTCTCTGTCTACTCTCTCTCTCTGTCTACTCTCTCTCTCTCTGTCTACTCTCTCTCTCTCTGTCTACTCTCTCTCTCTCTGTCTACTCTCTCTCTCTCTACTCTCTCTCTGTCTACTCTCTCTCTGTCTACTCTCTCTCTGTCTACTCTCTCTCTGTCTACTCTCTCTACTCTCTCTACTCTCTCTCTCTCTACTCTCTCTACTCTCTCTCTCTCTACTCTCTCTACTCTCTCTACTCTCTCTCTCTCTGTCTACTCTCTCTCTGTCTACTCTCTACTCTCTCTCTGTCTACTCTCTCTCTGTCTACTCTCTCTCTGTCTACTCTCTCTCTGTCTACTCTCTCTCTCTCTGTCTACTCTCTCTGTCTGTCCCTTTCTCTTCTTGTCCTAGTCACTGGAACAGAATTATGATCTCTGCACAATGAATAGATTAAAGTTGAATCTGCATGTTTTGAATAGGAGGCAGTGAAACCGTTAATTCAGTATTTCCACATTGGAATCCAGTCATAATTACTCTGACTGGCTGACATATTACATCTCTCTCTCACACACACACACACACACACACACACACACACACACACACACACACACACACACACACACACACACACACAGTTTAGGGGTCTATCTGGGCCAGGCTAATCAAAAGGGGGGTTGCTCCACAGTGCAGTTATTAATCGTCCATGTGTGAAGCGAGAGAAGGCCATACACCAGAGAAAATTACATTTGCGTAAACCAGCCATTTAATCACTCTCTGTGTGTGTGTGTGTTTGGTATGTATTGTTGTTTTGGAGTTTGTTTCGGTACAGTGGAAAATGAAATGCCAACAGTTACTGTAGTTACTTCTGGTTTATTTAAGTGTTGGTCTTCCTGATTCCATTTATGATCATTAGTCATAAGGCCTGGTGACATCACCATCAGGAATAACAAAACCCATCCACCACTGTAAAACCCATCCACCACTGTAAAACCCATCCACCACTGTAAAACCCATCCACCACTGTAAAACCCATCCACCACTGTAAAACCCATCCACCACTGTAAAACACATCCACCACTGTAAAACACATCCACCACTCTAAAACACATTCACCACTCTAAAACACATCCACCACTCTAAAACACATCCACCACTCTAAAACACATTCACCACTCTAAAACACATCCACCACTCTAAAACACATCCACCACTCTAAAACACATCCACCACTCTTTCCACTCTTGTCAGGGGAGACAGTAGTTTTGTTGTTTTTCCGTCTTGCTCCAGTGGAATACTGGGGTGACGACAGTGTAAATGTGTCTACCTGTTTGAGGTGTTGGCAGCTGCATAGGCTGTTCTGGTTGAGCAGTGGTGACACACTGCCCATTGCAGTTATAATCTGCTAGATAGCCAACATGTTCCCAAAGTGAAGATTTTAAACGATTGAGCATCCTCCTGGTTTATCCCGAACAACTCTCTCCATCATACAGAACCAGCTCCCGGCTGGGCCTCACAAAAGGACAGTTGGAAATACGTCCGTTGAGATTTAAATGTTGGTTACAGCGTTGATAGGCTCTAGTTTTAATGGAATATCCTGACATGTTTTTTCAGCATAGATTTATTCAAGAAGCCTACAACGCAGCGTTGGAATATCCTATAGGCCTAGCTTTTACATTTTAAAAAATATATCTTTTTAATGTGTTAGAGTTCACAGTGCAGACTGAACCGAGGTCCCCGTACTGAACGGTTTGGTACTAATACGTGTACTGTTACACCCCTAGTGTGTGTGTGTGTGTGTGTGTGTGTAAACACTCCGTCCCTTAACCTGTTAGGGCTAGGGGGCAGTATTGACACGGCCGGATAAAAAAACGTACCCGATTTAATCTGGTTACTACTCCTGCCCAGTAACTAGAATATGCATATAATTATTGGCTTTGGATAGAAAACACCCTAAAGTTTCTAAAACTGTTTGAATGGTGTCTGTGAGTATAACAGAACTCATATGGCAGGCAAAAACCTGAGAAGATTCTGTACAGGAAGTGCCCTCTCTGACAAGATCTTGTTCTTCTTGTCTCTGTTTATTGAAGACTGAGGATCTTTACTGTAACTTGGCACTTCCTACGGCTCCCATAGGCTCTCAGAGCCCGGGAAAAAGCTGAATGATATCGAGGCAGCCCCAGGCTGAAACACATTATCGCGTTTGGATAGTGGCCGGTCAGAGTACTCTGAGACTCAGGCTCGTGCACGAGGGCACGAGATGTTTTTATTTTCTCTCTCTTTGTACCTATACACGCTTTCCCGGTCGGAATATTATCGCTTTTTTCGAGAAAAATGGCATAAAAATTGATTTTAAACAGCGGTTGACATGCTTCGAAGTACGGTAATGGAATATTTAGAAATCTTTTGTCACGAAATGCGCCGTGCTCGTGACCCTTATTTACCATTCGGATCGTGTCTTGAACGCACGAACAAAACGCCGCTATTTGGATATAACAATGGATTATTTGGTACCAAACCAACATTTGTTATTGAAGTAGAAGTCCTGGGAGTGCATTCTGACGAAGAACAGCAAAGGTAATAACATTTTTCTTATAGTAAATCTGACTTTGGTGAGTGCTAAACTTGCTGGGTGTCTAAATAGCTAGCCCTGTGATGCCGGGCTATCTACTGAGAATATTGCAAAATGTGCTTTCACCGAAAAGCTATTTTAAAATCGGACATAGCGAGTGCATAGAGGAGTTCTGTATCTATAATTCTTAAAATAATTAGTTTTTTGTGAACGTTTATCGTGAGTAATTTAGTAAATTCACCGGCAGTGTTTGGTGGGAATGCTAGTCACATGCTAGTCACATGCTAATGTAAAAAGCTGGTTTTTGATATAAATATGAACTTGATTGAACAAAACATGCATGTATTGTATAACATAATGTCCTAGGTGTGTCATCTGATGAAGATCATCAAAGGTTAGTGCTGCATTTAGCTGTGGTTTGGGTTTATGTGACATTATATGCTAGCTTGAAAAATGGGTTTCTGATTATTTCTGGCTGGGTACTCTGCTGACATAATCTAATGTTTTGCTTTCGTTGTAAAGCCTTTTTGAAATCGGACAGTGTGGTTAGATTAACGAGAGTCTTGTCTTTAAAATGGTGTAAAATAGTCATATGTTTGAAAAATTGCCGTTTTTGCATTTTTGAGGTATTTGAATATCGCGCCACGGGATTACACTGGCTGTTGAGTAGGTGGGACGCTTGCGTCCCACCTAGCCCAGAGAGGTTAAAGAAACACATTGTTTTTGATCCACGTACAAATGACTTGCAGTAGATGTCTTTGTCTTGCAGTAGATGGCTGTCTTGCAGTACATGTCTTTATCATCTACTGCAGTAGATTGCAGTAGATATATTTGTCTTGCGGTAGATGTCTTTGTCTTGCAGTAGATGTCTTTGTCTTGCAGTAGATGTCTTTGTCTCGCAGTAGATGTCTTTGTCTTGCAGTAGATGTCTTTATCATCTACTGCAGTAGATTGCAGTAGATATATTTGTCTTGCGGTAGATATATTTGTCTTGTGGTAGATATATTTGTCTTGCAGTAGATATTTGTCTTGCAGTAGATGTCTTTGTCTCGCAGTAGATGTCTTTGTCTCGCAGTAGATGTCTTTGTCTCGCAGTAGATGTCTTTGTCTCGCAGTAGATGTCTTTGTCTTGCAGTAGATGTCTTTGTCTTGTATCAGAGGTTGGAGAGATAATGAGGGATTTTGTGCTCTTCAGCTAAACCATCGCTGGGTAGTTCCAGCTTTAAATAACTACATCCGTTGTCTGAGCTACCTGTATGAATGACGCTATTCAGAGAAACGCAGTCGACCAAAAGCTTTCATTATGAAACCTTACAGTATCTACATGGAGGCAGAGGGGCTTGGTGTCGTCAGTACCCAGGATAAAGGCAGCGATGCTAGGCATCGACACAGACATGGTTTCCTGTCTTAATCTAGAGCTCCATCCCTCCAGTAGGCTCTCTCTCTATAGAATGTGATTATCCTGGCATAGGTTCCATATGGATTGAGATCAAAGGGGATACTGGGAACAGACCCCAGAACATTCCCTGCTAGGCTAACTTCTTCACAACCCTGACTGGGAACAGACCCCAGAACATTCCCTGCTAGGCTAACTTCTCCTTCACAACCCTGACTGGGAACAGACCCCAGAACATTCCCTGCTAGGCTAACTTCTCCTTCACAACCCTGACTGGGAACAGACCCCAGAACATTCCCTGCTAGGCTGACTTCTCCTTCACAACCCTTACTGGGAACAGACCCCAGAACATTCCCTGCTAGGCTAACTTCTCCTTCACAACCCTGACTGGGAACAGACCCCAGAACATTCCCTGCTAGGCTAACTTCTCCTTCACAACCCTGACTGGGAACAGACCCCAGAATATTCCCTGCAAGGCTAACTTCTCCTTCACAACCCTGACTGGGAACAGACCCCAGAACATTCCCTGCTAGGCTAACTTCTCCTTCACAACCCTGACTGGGAACAGACCCCAGAACATTCCCTGCTAGGCTGACTTCTCCTTCACAACCCTGACTGGGAACAGACCCCAGAACATTCCCTGCTAGGCTAACTTCTCCTTCACAACCCTGACTGGGAACAGACCCCAGAACATTCCCTGCTAGGCTGACTTCTCCTTCACAACCCTGACTGGGAACAGACCCCAGAACATTCCCTGCTAGGCTAACTTCTCCTTCACAACCCTGACTGGGAACAGACCCCAGAACATTCCCTGCTAGGCTGACTTCTCCTTCACAACCCTGACTGGGAACAGACCCCAGAATATTCCCTGCTAGGCTAACTTCTCCTTCACAACCCTGACTGGGAACAGACCCCAGAACATTCCCTGCTAGGCTAACTTCTCCTTCACAACCCTGACTGGGAACAGACCCCAGAACATTCCCTGCTAGGCTGACTTCTCCTTCACAACCCTGACTGGGAACAGACCCCAGAACATTCCCTGCTAGGCTAACTTCTCCTTCACAACCCTGACTGGGAACAGACCCCAGAACATTCCCTGCTAGGCTGACTTCTCCTTCACAACCCTGACTGGGAACAGACCCCAGAACATTCCCTGCTAGGCTAACTTCTCCTTCACAACCCTGACTGGGAACAGACCCCAGAACATTCCCTGCTAGGCTGACTTCTCCTTCACAACCCTGACTGGGAACAGACCCCAGAACATTCCCTGCTAGGCTAACTTCTCCTTCACAACCCTGACTGGGAACAGACCCCAGAACATTCCCTGCTAGGCTGACTTCTCCTTCACAACCCTGACTGGGAACAGACCCCAGAATATTCCCTGCTAGGCTAACTTCTCCTTCACAACCCTGACTGGGAACAGACCCCAGAACATTCCCTGCTAGGCTAACTTCTCCTTCACAACCCTGACTGGGAACAGACCCCAGAACATTCCCTGCTAGGCAGACTTCTCCATCACAACCCTGAATGGGAATCCTGGTCTGGCTCCATTGGGAATGGATCTGGGAATTGTTTGTGATCAGACAGACGGGTCGTTCCATGTCATTTCAACAAGTCATGTCAGATTGTTCTGAAATTGTTTCTGTTAGTAACAGATAAGATTAGCATTCCTGAAACATAATTTTGTTGCAGTAGAATGTAGGATGGGACTTAAGTCTAACAACTTTAATGACTTATTTCTCTGAACACGGGAATTGTCATCAAATTCACTGGGATGAAGAAACAATACTCTGAGCCGAGGCACTATACTTCTTGTCAGACAGAGAACTGATGCTGTATACAGGTTGTTTGGGTGGGATTGGAGTGGGAGGGGCGTAGGTGACTTTTAACCATCACTTTGGTTCCCTCCTGTCTAACTCGTTGTTAGATCAACGTTTGATTGAAATTGGATGTTAGGTACTATATTTGTTTAAAAAAAGAAACGTCCCTTTTTCAGGACTCTGTCTTTCAAAGATAATTCATAGAAATTCAAATAACTTCACAGATCTTCATTGTAAAGGGTTTAAACACTGTTTCCCATGCTTGTTCAATGAACCATAAACAATTAATGAACATGCACCTGTGGAACGGTCGTTAAGACTACCCCCCCCCCCCCCCCCCCCCCCCTGTTCAGTTTGTCTCAGTTGTTGAATCTTATGTTCATTCAAATATTTACACATTTTAAGTTTGCTGAAAATAAACGCAGTTGAGAGGACGTTTTTCTTTTGCTGAGTTTATGAATCCTATAAATTAAAATGACCAATTTGGAGATCAAATTATATTTCAACAAAATGTTGCAGGAATGGTAATCATATCTGTTTGAAACAACAGAAAGGATTTCAGAACATTCTGAGATGGTCTGTGTGGATATCCTCTTAATTGAGCTTTTTGAGGTGGAACGACCCTATAAGGTGGTGGGAAACCGGACCAAACTGGTTTCTTTACAGGAAGAGTAATCACTTTAACCTTTGTGTGTGTTGATTGGAAGCAGCTGTCTGTCACACATTACAGGACATTGGAGGTTAACAGCAGGGCAACGGGGCTAATTACCTCAGTCTAGAGAGAATATAGTATAGCTTTACACAGTAGTAAATCATAGAATAACACTGACACAAACAGCACATGGACACACACACACACTGTTTGTTGAAGACACACACACACACACACACACACACACACACACACACACACACACACACACACACACACACACACACACTGTATGTTGAAGACACACACACACATTGTACACACACTGTATGTTGACAACACATAGATCTCTTGAGATTGCTTGAGTTCTTTGATAACAGTGAAACTACATGAGTCCAGTTGGAATGTCATCCTCAGTGAGATGTAAACAGTTCTACCAGCTAATCAATAGACCTCCCTGTCCTACCGTGAGTCAATAGACCTCCCTGTCCTACCGTGAGTCAATAGACCTCCCTGTCCTACCGTGAGTCAAGGAGGAGATGGAGCCATTAAACCAGCTGAGGTACCTGACAACTCTGAGAGAACCATATGTAGAGCAAAAAGTTAATTTGTACCCCCAAACGCAATGCCTCCATAGAAACCTTCTGTAGGATTGTTAAAAATGATGTAGGTGACTTACTGAAAGACAAACGGAAACACAAATCCTATGATAACCTGAGTAGAGACAAGAGAATGGCTCTTTAAGGACTTAAAGTCAGATCCTTCGATTATCATAAAAAAATGTGACGGAGGAGGAATTTGTAAACAAAGCAAATGTGACTGTGAATGAATGTCGCCGACAACTATCTAAAGGTGACTTCTATCGCAAACTGAATTGTGACCCTACCCTGGAATTCCAGCATAATAGCTCATCCACAGTGGAAAGCTGTTTGGAATAAGGAGAAATCACCAAAAAAGAAGTTGAATTTCTGTGTGAAATTTCCCAAGTTACTAACTTTTTATACCGTCACTAAATTACACAAACAAGTGTCTCCTCCTCCAGGTATCTCCTCCTCCAGGTATCTCCTCCTCCAGGTATCTCCTCCTCCAGGTATCTCCTCCTCCAGGTAGATCCATTGTAGCAGCAACCAGCTCTGTGACATCCAACATCTCACCATTTGTGGATCACCACATTAAACCGATGGTTGGGAATCTCCCATCTTATGTCAGACACTAGTCACATGATCTCATTGATAGAGGGCAATGCTAAAAAAATTACAAACTTGATGCTGCAACGATGAAAATATCTCAAAAACCAAGAGATGAATTACTAAGAACTCAACCAAAGAAGAAAAACAACACAACCGTCTTTTGTACTAAGTTCATCAAGGGTTCGGAGAAAATGAAAGCAATCCTGAAATAGCACTGGCATATTCTGCAATCAGACAAAACATGGCACACCTCTTCAAGGAACCCCCACTGGTGGTCTATAAACGTGGTCGCTCACTCACTCTTCACACTCACTCCAAATGGGAACTACAAATGTGGCTCATGCGCGCAGTGCAATAGACCTATAAAATCGTCTTTCTTCAGATACCCACATACAGGTCGAAGGATCCCTGTTAGGGGGGATCATCTCATGCAAGACCAAGGGAGTAATCTATCTCATCACCTGTTCATGTGGAAAAGCCCATGTAGGACAAACGAAAAGACAAAAAAAAAACCGCATAGCTGGACACCGCAGCTCAATCAGGTGTAAGAACATTGACTATTCAGTAGCAGCTCACTTTGTTGAAGCTAACCATCTAATCTCCTCCCTCAAATACACAGGCATTGAGCATGTTGCTCTACCAAGGAGAGGAGGTAACATGGAGATCCTACTAGTACAAAGAGAGGCTTACTGGATATGCTGTCTAAAAACATTGGTGGTCTGAATACTGACTTTGATCTCAGGCCCTTCTTATGAACAAATCTTTCTTTTATGAACAAGTCTTGTAAATAGATATATTCTTTCTACAGTTTATTAGCATACACCTAATATGTTCCCCTGTTGATGACGCTCATTATACAGTAAGGTTGAACCAAAAGATTACATGTAACAAATATGAAATGAAATATGAAACAATTATGTGAAATTGAATTGAACAATAATGTATGTTGATGCTAAAATGATGTACGATATTCATTTGTTTCAATATAATAACAATATCGTAATGTATTGAATATAAATTTTTTTTAAGTTTAACTAATTCATTTTAATTAACTTAATCATTGACACACCCCTCACTATTGTCATTGGTTGCACTAATTGCACTGTTTGTCTACATAACCTGGTTGAAGTATTCATGACATCACCCTGAGGAAGATACGGTGATGCTGAAACGTTGGGAAATACCCATTCAATTGCTGAGAGTTTATACATGGAGTTTGGGACTTTCTTTATTTTGATAGTTTATTCGCCGTTAGTCAGCACCTCCACACAAAAAACAATTCTGGGTGTGCGCCAGCTCATGTATTTTAACACACACACACACACACACACACACTGTATGTTGAAGATACGGCAATATGCACACGCGCACACACACACTGTGTGAGCACGCAGACACACACACAGAAACCGACAGGCCGAATCTCTGAAACCCACAACCCCAATCTCCCCAACCCCCAGTCAGTCAGACGGTCACGTTGCGATATGAGAAACCACATCACATGGTTTATATGACTTATATTATGACTCAAATATATGTGTGTTCTTCTGGAGTTGTGTGGGCTAAGCAGCCGAGAGAGAAAGAGAGAAGGTTTTGTCCAGAGTTGTGAAAGAGGAATCAAATGATCAGCCTTGTGCTGATGAAGGAACACACACACTGATGAGTAACAGTCGTCACGCTGCAAAGCCCCTTACAACACTCTGAGTGCTGACAATAACAACTAATGCAGCCCCATCGGGTGAAACACGCAGTGCAATGCTGTGCCGGCATCTTAGGAGACATCTAAGGGAGGGGGTGTGTGTGGTACAGGGAGTTAATGGGACCGTTACCCAGCTCTAATCTGGAACTGGACTCCAACAATCATAACTAAGACCCAGTGAGAGCTGCCACTGTGGTGTCTAGCTCTACTATTTCATCATAACTAAGACCCAGTGAGAGCTGCCACTGTGGTGTCTAGCTCTACAATTTCATCATAACTAAGACCCAGTGAGAGCTGCCACTGTGGTGTCTAGCTCTACTATTTCATCATAACAAAGTCCCAGTGAGAGCTGCCACTGTGGTGTCTAGCTCTACTATTTCATCATAACAAAGACCCAGTGAGAGCTGCCACTGTGGTGTCTAGCTCTACTATTTCATCATAACAAAGTCCCAGTGAGAGCTGCCACTGTGGTGTCTAGCTCTACTATTTCATCATAACAAAGACCCAGTGAGAGCTGCCACTGTGGTGTCTAGCTCTACTATTTCATCATAACAAAGTCCCAGTGAGAGCTGCCACTGTGGTGTCTAGCTCTACTATTTCATCATAACAAAGACCCAGTGAGAGCTGCCACTGTGGTGTCTAGCTCTACTATTTCATCATAACTAAGACCCAGTGAGAGCTGCCACTGTGGTGTCTAGCTCTACTATTTCATCATAACAAAGTCCCAGTGAGAGCTGCCACTGTGGTGTCTAGCTCTACTATTTCACTCATAATGGTTTCTCAGAAAGCTTACTTTACTTGGGTTTTTGTGAGGAGACTGGAGGGCAGAGCCTGAGTCCCAGTTTGTTGATTCTCACTCTGCCCCTCTGTTCTGTCCTCTTTAAACGTTGTTATGCACTGATTCATACTGTAGACCATCATCATCATTGGTGGCCTGAGCTCTAACACCACGTATGGAGCTTTAAGGACTGTTTGTTTTCTTCAAAAGCCTTCAAGACTGTGTGTCTGTTTGATAGCTCCACGTAGAAGTTGCCCTTTGTCACAGGTCTAAAATCAGCTTACTTACATACCTTCCTTAACTTCCATTAGGAGGAAAAATACCAACTGACCTTAAATCAGTGTGTAAATGTAACTTCATTCTACTCATGGGCTTAAGTGTCCTGACAAGCCCCAGAACTCACTGAGATATTATCATTTTGTTCCCACAAAGGTATTTCAGGAATGGACTGAAGTAATTTCTGTGTTGCCTTGGGTAAGAACACACTGTCTTACTAATACAGAAGAGAGGAGGACAGGACAGTAGGACAGGACAGTGGAACAAGACAGTAGAACAGGACAGAAGAGAGGGGAACAGAAGAGTAGAACAGAACATTGTGTTTCTCTGTTTCTCTGTTCCTGTTGGGCTGGTACTGGCAGAACATCAGGTGTGTAGAAGCCTTCTACCTAATCCCCTGAGAGAGAACTTAAGGCTGTGTTGGTATATTGTAAATGTCTTCATGGCTGGTTTGCATCAGTGCCTGGGGAGGAGCCATCATTAGGACCAATAAGGACTGTATTATTCCCCCCCCCCCCCCCCCCCCCCACTCCAGCAGCCTTCCTGCTGAATGGTAAATCATCTGGAAGTATGGAGCAGAGTATCATTTACTGACTCTGGTCCCAGATCTGTCTTAGCCTGGTCCCAGATCTGTCTTAGCCTGGTCCCAGATCTGTCTTAGCCTGGTCCCAGATCTGTCTTAGCCTGGTCCCAGATCTGTCTTAGCCTGGTCCCAGATCTGTCTTAGCCTGGTCCCAGATCTGTCTTAGCCTGGTCCCAGATCTGTCTTAGCCCGGTCCCAGATCTGTCTTAGCCTGGTCCCAGATCTGTCTTAGCCTGGTCCCAGTTACTGACTGTTTTCATCCCTTCTAATAAAGGAGATGAAGAGGTTTATGAACCTGGTAAAGGTCAAAGTGCTCGAAGTGCTAATAGAGGATCTACAGAGATCATGGTGGTGTTGGAGTCTGATTTTAATGCTTCATTTAACATGTTTCTGCTGAGAATGTTGCTTTGTTCACTGGGTCAGAACCTTATTGTCCAATTCACTGGGTCAGAAGGAAGGGTTCCCTTTGGGTCACATCCAAAGTTTTTGGTTAGATCTCACAACAACCCACCCAAAAGTTTTGGGAAAAAGTTTGTGAATCGTTGTGAGTTTTTGCAAGGAGGAGTTTCTCTGCCCCCAAGCTGAGGGCGTACCCATAATGCAACAGGACACCTTTGTTACCTTGGCACTGTGCCACTCCTCTCAACCTCTCATTGAATCCCTTATATTCGAGGAGAGGTTGACTACCGAAAAACTGTAGGCAGGGATGAAAGGATGAGGGGAGGAGAGAAGAGGAGTTTGCCCGCGAAGCGAATGCTGCATACGCTTCTTTCTTCAGAAAAAAAAAAAGCTTATTTTATCGGCGTGTCAAATTCACTGATCCACATCTCAACATCTGAGGGGAGTTAGGGGAGCGAGTGAATTGATTTTCCCTCCTTTATATTTAGTGGGAAGGATGAGGATGAATAATAATGAAAGTGGAAGGTAGGAACGCTTAAGTAGAACTGAATAACTTACTGCAAAAAAAAAAGATTCAGAAGATCTTTATTAAACATTGTAAACCTTAATGTCTTCATGTTTATTTCATGTGTCTTGTTATTAGCTGTTGAAACGTCCCCTCAGGCCTGTCTGTGATTACTAAGTTACAAAGTCACAGAAACACTAATAGGATGGAATGATTAAGATTAGGAATTAATGATATATTTTCCCCTTATCTGTATTTTATAACACACTCTCTCCCCCTTTCTCCTTCTCTTTCTCTCCTACCCTCCTCCTTCTCTCTCTTCTCACTCCTTCCTCCCTCTTCTTCTCTCTCTTTCTTTCGCTCTCTACCAAGTTACAAAGGGACATAAAGAGTAACAGAATAATTTTCTCCTCTCCCCCTCTATCCCCCTCCCTCTCCAGAGATGGCGTGGCGGTGGGTCCTGGCTGCCGTCTTGGCGACGTCGTCTCTCTCCCTCCTCGGCTCCGCCTACAACGAGTTCACCTCCGACACCCTAATCAACAACGTCGTCCAGGACCCAATCACCAGCCGGCTGTACGTGGGCACGGTCAACACCCTCTACCAACTGGACCAATCCCTGCACTCCGAGGCACGCACCAGAACAGGACCCGAATTGGACAACCGCCAGTGTACCCCGCCCGTGACTTCCTGCGAGGAAGCAGTGGAGACAGACAACCATAACAAGCTGCTCCTCATCCATCCATCCAAAGACATCTTGATAGTGTGTGGGAGTCTGTACAGAGGAATCTGTTCTCTGAGGAACCTGTCTAATGTAGAGCAGCTGCTGTACTTCAGCGATACTAAAGGAGAGAAGTCGTATGTGGCCAGTGCTGAGGAGAGTGTGTCAGTAGTAGGGGTGATGTCTTACTACTTCAGCAAGGACAAGGAGAACTTCACCGTCTTCCTGGTAGGTGGACTAACCGGACCGTGATATCACAGTAATAATAATGTCATTTAGCAGACACTTTTATTCAAAATGACTTGTATAAATGTTTTACGTATTGGGTGGTCCCAGGATTCAAACCCATTATCCTGGCGTTGCAATCTCAATGCTGATGATGTATCGGGATTTAAATTGTAAAGGTACTAGATAAGTGAATTTCCCATGTTCTGTTCCCTCGGTCTCGTCCTAGGTGTGTAAAGGTTATGGCAGCCATGACTGTACCAAGCTGAACCATGTTGTATTTACTTCCTGGTCACCATGGTAACTTGTATTTGCCCCCACTCTGTTCTCTTCAGGTGGCTAAGGGCTACGGCAGCCATGACAGCACCAAGCTGAACCATGTTGTATTTACTTCCTGTTCACCATGGTAACTTGTATTTGCCCCCTCTCTGTTCTCTTCAGGTGGCTAAGGGCTACGGCAGCCATGACAGCACCAAGCTGATCAGCACCCGTATCCTCCAGGACATTCAAGACTGGGTGATGTTCGACAGCATCATCGAGGCCTCGGCCGTCCAGTCCAACCCCTTCACACTGCGCTACCTCCATGACTTCAGACACGTCTTCAAGGTGAGGGAGACGGAGAAAACCCTTTTACACACACAGCACTGTGAAACTTCCCCTCAGGGCCTGTCTGTGAAAGACAAATACTGATTCATGGAAATTATGCTCTTCTCTCTCACTCTTTTTCTCTCCTTTTTTTTCACTTTCTCTATTTCCCTCTCTCTTTTTTATGTCTCTTCTTCCAGGACGAGGGCTTTGTCTACTTCCTGTTCTCCAGAACCCTGGGCGTCCAGGATTCAGGAACCAAGAACTTCACCTTTATCTCCAGGATGTGTGAGAACGACCACAACTACTACTCGTACACAGAGCTCCAGCTGAACTGCAGCGCGGGGAACAAGTACAACAAGGTCCAGGCAGCCTACGTTGCCCTCCCAGGAGAAGCCCTGGCCAAGAATATGAGCTCCTCTGGCCAGTACGGACCGGTTGGAGCCCAGGATAAGGTATGCATTTATTTCCCCCCTCTAACAGTTAAATTCTATACCCCAATTCAATTATATAACCCCTAATAGACTTGTCCTAAGGGGACAAATAGTTGTTTGAATTACATTGAATCCCACAAATGACTTTGGACAGATAAAGCAGCATTTCACCTTTACTTAAGCAGGCAAGTCTGAACCGTAAGAGCAGTGAGTTAAGAACAGTGACTTGTGTATTCCTGTCAGGTTGTGTTTGTGGTGTTCAGCTCGGATGACGACAGCTCGGCAGTGTGTATGTACCCACTGAGGGCCATCAACCAGAGACTGGTGGAGATCATAGGAGCCTGCTACAGCACCAAGGGACAAATAAACAATAAGTCTGCCGTCTACTCACCGTACTCCTCCAAGTCAGACGAGCTGTGTAAAATTGAAAATGAGGTTTGTAGCCTTACCAGCACCCACAGTCAAAGTAGTCCCCTCTGGTAAGAGGAGCGAGAATTTATCTGGGGTCAGTTTTGAAGCAATTGATGTTTTTCTAGTTTACCTTGATGTTATGGTCGTTGCTCTTCTACAATTAACTTTACAAGAGGATGTAGATATAATGTAATAACTGCTTCATTATCACTTCTACCTACTAATGAGATAATGTATCTGACATTGATTCCTCCCCTCTTCAGAAGGGCATGGTGACCACCCAAAGGTGTGGTGCTGAGTTCCTGCCCTCCCCGCTGGCCAGCAGGGCAGAGTTCGCCCTGGCAACCGACCCCGTTTTCACCAAGAAGGGCCTGATGACCGCTGTGGCCGTCGCTGTGGAAACGGAGCACGCCGTTGCCTTCCTGGGGACTACTTTAGGAGAGGTACTAGCTAACAGTGATGGACATTCCAAGTCTTTTCGTTGAGCCAGGTCTTTTGGCTTCCAAACAGATCTTTCTTCAGTAGTTCTTACAAATGGATGAAAAATATGAAATGTGAAGCCTAAAGGGTTGCCTGCCATTATGTCAAATTGTGACACGAGTTCAATTAAATAGTTTACGTGACATTTTTCCGCCTTTGCAAAAAAAATTGCATGGACCACAAGGTTTTCTTCAAAAACTACAGCTGACCCTAACTCCTGATAATGGTTGAGGAGTTACCATCTTCAGAGAATGTTTCTCTAACTGAACTCCAGATAAGGGTGGAGGAGTTACCATCTTCAGAGAATGTTTCTCTAACTGAACTCCAGATAAGGGTGGAGGAGTTACCATCTTCAGAGAATGTTTCTCTAACTGAACTCCAGATAATGGTTGTCTGGAACTCAAACCGCAGCAGTCGCAGGGAGCCAATCGGAGACAAATGAACAGCTCTTTCACAGATGAGATTCAGTTCTCGATGTTCCCCCCCAAAAAGAACCGTTCAAAAAGAGCCGTTGGTTAGCGGACGACCTGTCACTACCACCTTACTATTGACCCGTCACTACTAGCTACCACCTTACTATTGACCCGTCACTACTAGCTAACATCTTACTATTGACCCGTCACTACTAGCTAACACCTTACTACTGACCCGTCCCTACTAGCTAACACCTTACTACTGACCCGTCACTACTAGCTACCACCTTACTATTGACCCGTCACTGCTAGCTAACACCTTACTACTGACCCGTCCCTACTAGCTAACACCTTACTACTGACCCGTCCCTACTAGCTACCACCTTACTACTGACCCGTCACTACTAGCTACCACCTTACTATTGACCCGTCACTACTAGCTACCACCTTACTATTGACCCGTCACTACTAGCTAACACCTTACTACTGACCCGTCCCTACTAGCTAACACCTTACTACTGACCCGTCCCTACTAGCTACCACCTTACTACTGACCCGTCCCTACTAGCTAACACCTTACTACTGACCTGTCACTACTAGCTACCACCTTACTACTGACCCGTCACTACTAGCTACCACCTTACTATTGACCCGTCACTACTAGCTAACACCTTGCTATTGACCCGTCACTACTAGCTAACACCTTACTACTGACCCGTCCCTACTAGCTAACACCTTACTACTGACCCGTCCCTACTAGCTAACACCTTACTACTGACCCGTCCCTACTAGCTACCACCTTACTACTGACCCGTCCCTACTAGCTAACACCTTACTACTGACCCGTCCCTACTAGCTACCACCTTACTACTGACCCGTCACTACTAGCTACCACCTTACTATTGACCCGTCACTACTAGCTAACACCTTGCTATTGACCCGTCACTACTAGCTAACACCTTACTACTGACCCGTCCCTACTAGCTAACACCTTACTACTGACCCGTCCCTACTAGCTAACACCTTACTACTGACCCGTCCCTACTAGCTACCACCTTACTACTGACCCGTCACTACTAGCTACCACCTTACTATTGACCCGTCCCTACTAGCTACCACCTTACTATTGACCCGTCACTACTAGCTAACACTTGTCTTTCTTACTAGCACTGTAACTGATTTTGTCAATCACTTGTTTTTTGAAGAAAGTTTTACTTGAGGAAAGCAATGACTGTGATATGTGGTTGGTCTTACCTACCTTAGTTAAATGCACTGAATACAAGTTGCTCTACATAAGAGCGTCTGCTAAACAGAAACGCGTCATGCTGGAATGTTATTCAATAGGCTGCTCTGACTTGTATGTATTTTCCTTAATAGTTGACTAACGTCTTCTGCATGGACCCGGCCGCCTTTTCTGTCTTCTTTCTGCTAATGTAACGTAGGTGTTGAAGCTGCACCTGTCGGCCAGTCCAGAGGTCTACGGCCGCGCCCCTGGGGAGAACACCGGGGACAAGGTCAACAAGAACCTGCTGTTTGACACCAGCCTCACACACCTCTACATCACCACAGAGAAGAAGGTAAGCCGGCATCTTAACGTGGAACTTTATTCCATAGCGCAGATTTATCAGTGTGAGGTATTCCATGCATTTTGGTTAGTACCTTATCAAAGCAATGTTTGAATCAGCCATTATTGTTTTGCTTATAGATCACCAAGGTGCCAGTGCAGGCGTGCCACCTGAAGACAGACTGCAAGTCCTGCGTGGCACAGAAAGACCCCTACTGTGGGTGGTGTGTGCTGCAGGGCAAGTGAGTACAGTACCAGTTATGTTATAGCCAATGTTCCCTCTAAGCTGCGTGCAGCTCCTCTGGGACTGCCGCGCAGAAGAAATACCAGCCCGTACAGAGAAGCACGAGATTCAACTTCACTCAACTTTCTAGAGTTCTCCCCCTTAGTTAACACTATCAACGTTTCCCTTCACTGTGGAAATTGTGATTGAATCAACACTTTCAATGCAACATACCAAAACAAAACGAACTATGCAAGATTGTTTGTTGTAGGCAGAACGCATCGGAGTAGGGTTCTATTGCATTGACAGGCACGACTGAGCTCGATTACACACACTGGTGCGCCTAAACCAATCAGAGCTGCATATAGCCACGTGCACATTTGTTCATATCCTTTGCTAGTTAGTGAGTTATTAGCCCTGTTATAGATACTTTGTTGTCAACAATGGGGGAGGGATTGCTTCCAACAAGAGCACAACACCTGTACATTTCTAGCCATCTTTGAAAAGCCAGTCAGGTGAAGATATGTTTTATGTCTTAAAGGGGCAGTGTTGTATTTTGAGACAGGGTTGAATTAGCCAAGTGGCCAATAGGCAGAGGGTAGCAGAATTTGGCTGATTCTCTGTAATAATGTTATGGGAATATTAATGCATTCTATTTAGAAAAGTGGTTTCTTAGAACAACATTTTCAGTCACCTCCTTGTCTGAAGGACAAGTGGATAAACAGGTTAATGTCAAGCCCTGCATGTTTTTTTCAGAAGTCTCATGGAATGTAGTCCTACATTGAACGCCACACATTGGCTGCTACTGTAGGCTGAATGATAGAACAGCATTTCCATGTTAAAATGCTATGGGATGAATTTTCTCCATTGTTTTTGATGGTAGGCCTACATTATGATCAAATAGCCACAGTAGCCTACTTGACCACTGTTAAAACTGTAACTTAAAGCGGGTACAGCCTGTGTTCACAGTAAATGCGTGCTGGAAGTTGCACAGAATTTTCACAACGTTCAAATTTGCGTTCAGCAGACTTGAAACTTGCTCAGTGACAATATTTTTGGTTAACATTGGTTATAACTGGCTAGTATTGACAGGTCAATAGTAAGGTGTTAGCTAGTAGTGACGGGTCAGTAGTAAGGTGGTAGCTAGTAGTGACAGGTCAGTAGTAAGGTGTTAGCTAGTAGTGACGGGTCAGTAGTAAGGTGGTAGCTAGTAGTGACGGGTCAGTAGTAAGGTGTTAGCTAGTAGTGACGGGTCAATAGTAAGGTGTTAGCTAGTAGTGACGGGTCAGTAGTAAGGTGGTAGCTAGTAGTGACGCGTCAATAGTAAGGCGTTAGCTAGTAGTGACGGGTCAGTAGTCAGGTGGTAGCTAGTAGTGACGGGTCAATAGTAAGGTGTTAGCTAGTAGTGACGGGTCAGTAGTAAGGTGGTAGCTAGTAGTGACGGGTCAGTAGTAAGGTGGTAGCTAGTAGTGACGGGTCAGTAGTAAGGTGGTAGCTAGTAGGGACGGATCAATAGTAAGGCGTTAGCTAGTAGTGACGGGTCAACAGTAAGGTGGTAGCTAGTAGTGACGGGTCAATAGTAAGGTGTTAGCTAGTAGTGACGGGTCAATAGTAAGGCGGTAGCTAGTAGTGACGGGTCAATAGTAAGGCGGTAGCTAGTAGTGACGGGTCAGTAGTAAGGCGTTAGCTAGTAGTGACGGGTCAATAGTAAGGTGGTAGCTAGTAGTGACGGGTCAGTAGTAAGGTGGTAGCTAGTAGTGACGGGTCAGTAGTAAGGTGTTAGCTAGTAGTGACGGGTCAACAGTAAGGCGGTAGCTAGTAGTGACGGGTCAATAGTAAGGCGGTAGCTAGTAGTGACGGGTCAGTAGTAAGGCGGTAGCTAGTAGTGACGGGTCAGTAGTAAGGCGGTAGCTAGTAGTGACGGGTCAATAGTAAGGCGTTAGCTAGTAGTGACGGGTCAGTAGTAAGGCGTTAGCTAGTAGTGACGGGTCAATAGCAAGGCGTTAGCTAGTAGTGACGGGTCAGTAGTAAGGCGTTAACTAGTAGTGACGGGTCAGTAGTAAGGCGGTAGCTAGTAGTGACGGGTCAATAGTAAGGCGGTAGCTAGTAGTGACGGGTCAATAGTAAGGTGTTAGCTAGTAGGGACGGGCCAGTAGTAAGATGTTAGCTGTAGTCAAGACTCCTTCTTAGCTGTAGTCCAGACTCCTGCTTAGCTGTAGTCCAGTGTCGTGTCTTTGGCATCATTAAAACTGAAGACATATTTATCAAATAACTCTCTGTAATTATTATTATGCGATTAACCTGATTAATCATGTAACTGTAATTAACTAGGAAGTCGGGGCACCAAGGAAAATATTCAGATTACAAAGTTATAATTTTCCTAATATAACTTTCAGATATTTTAATATCTGATCATTTAGTCTTCGAATTAATGACTTATTTACCTCACGTCAGTCTCATTCCAAACGTCGTAAATTGTTGGTTATCTGCACGAACCCAGTCTTCACTATGAGTCATCCATACATCAATTGTCTTAAAATCATTTATTTACTAACTAAGTAATTCACAGAAATGCATAACAAACAGTAGATATCGTTACAAAGAAATGATAGAGGAATGTGCCCTAGTGGGCTAAACCGGCATGGCGGCTTGTTAGACAAAAGGGGGGGGGGTCAACTGAGAAGGCACTACAGAGTTGATAATTATATCAATTGAAATGCTAAACCTTTGCACATGAACGCTCACTCATTCGGGAACAATTGCAATCAATATATATATTTATGCTCAGTGTGTCGTCGGGATCTCTGTTGAAAAGTTTGTTTCTGTTGGAGAGTCTGTCCTCTCTCTCTCGTGGTTAGAATGGATAGTTCAGAGTAACATTCATTCATGTCGTTATAGAATAGATGTTTTCGGCGGCTGTCGGTCTTCTCGTTCAATGATACCGAATTCCTAGCTGCAGACTAGTAATTAATATCAAAGACTTGTTCTTATTCTGTCGGTATCGATAGTCTGAGTTTAACCACGTGGTATGGTTAAAGTTCAGAAAGAGGAATGCTGGTCAAACCTTCGCCCTCTCGTTATCGAGGTAAGCTGGTCTCCAACCTTTAGCCATCTCGTAATTGAGGTAAGCTCGGTCTGGTGATAGAAAACCAAGGTAGGGGTTTTATCCGGGACATAGAAACAGGCTGTCTCATGACGCCAGGTCCTGTCTGTGTCCCTGGGGGCGTGCCAAGGACTTAGTTAAGACTCCAAAGGGAATTGGAGTTTCCTTCATTAACCTCTTACATCTAGACGTTCCGCTAGCGGAACACCTGCTCCAATATCCAATGATAGGTATGGCGCGAATTACAAATTCCTCAAAAATACAAAAACTTCAATTTTTCAAACATATGACTATTTCACAGCATTTTAAAGACAAGACTCTCCTTTATCTAACCACACTGTCCGATTTCAAAAAGGCTTTACAGCGAAAGCAAAACATTAGATTATGTCAGCAGAGTACCCAGCCAGAAATAATCAGACACCCATTTTTCAAGCTAGCATATAATGTCACACCAAACAAAACCACAGCTAAATGCAGCACTAACCTTTGATGATCTTCATCAGATGACACACCTAGGACATTATGTTATACAATACATGCATGTTTTGTTCAATCAAGTTCATATTTATATCAAAAACCAGCTTTTTACTTTAGCATGTGACGTTCAGAACTAGCATACCCCCCGCAAACCTCCGGTGAATTTACTAAATTACTCACGATAAACGTTCACAAAAAACATAACAATTATTTAAAGAATTATAGATACAGAACTCCTTTGTGCAATCGAGGTGTCCGATTTTAAAATAGCTTTTCGGTGAAAGCACATTTTGCAATATTCTGAGTAGATAGCCCAGCCATCACGGCTAGCTATTTAGACACCCACCAAGTTTAGCCCTGACCAAACTCCGATTTACTATTACAAAAGTTTGATTACCTTTGGTGTTCTTTGTCAGAATGCACTCCCAGGACTGCTACTTCAATAACAAATGTTGGTTTGGTTCAAAATAATCCATAGTTATATCCAAATAGCGGCGTTTTGTTCGTGTGTTCAAGACACTATCCGAAGTGTAAATAAGGGTCACGAGCATGGCGCATTTCGTGACAAAAGATTTCTAAATATTCCATTACCGTACTTCGAAGCATGTCAACCGCTGTTTAAAATCAATTTTTATGCCATTTTTCTCGTAAAAAAGTGATAATATTCCGACCGGGAATCTGCATTTAGGTAAACAGACGAAAGAAAATAAAGCATGGGGTTGACTCGGGCACGAGCCTGAGTCTCACAGTACTGTGACCAGCCACTACCCAAATGCGCTACTTTTTTTCAGCCAGAGCCTGCAAAGCCACGATTCAGCTTTTTGCTGCCTTCTGAGAGCCCATGGGAGCCATAGGAAGTGTCACGTAACAGCAGAGATCCCCTGTAATGGATAGAGATAATCAAGAAGGGCAAGAAATTGTCAGACAGGGCACTTCCTGCATGGAATCTTCTCAGGTTTTGGCCTGCCAAATGAGTTCTGTTATACTCACAGACACCATTCAAACAGTTTTAGAAACTTTGGAGTGTTTTCTATCCAAAGCTAATAATTATATGCATATTCTAGTTTCTGGGCAGGAGTAATAATCAGATTAAATCGGGTACGTTTTTTATCCGGCCGTGAAAATACTGCCCCCTAGCCATAACAGGTTAAACAGTCCAAAATCACATTACACAATTTCACAAACAGTTCCATCCTTATTCATTCATTTTATACAACCATTTAGATGTAAGTCTCATACCTGAGACTCTTCTATAAGCATGGTTATGGTAATGTGGCCGTATTGTCTCTCATGAGTTTCACAAAATTGTACCAAACGGACCAGTTCGTAGCTGGATTCTTCACCGCTCTTTTATACCTTCTCCAGAAAACAAATGTCGTTCTGTTCTCCAGTTCTGTGAGGTGGAAGAACTCCTTTGTTCTCTCTATACTGGGGTCATGAGGAGAGGATCTCCTTGTAGGAATTTACGACCGCTCTTACAGAGCCTGGTGTCAGAAATATAGAGGTCGGGGGATGTTGCTCGCAGTGTCCAAAGAGGGCAACGTCATGACACCAGACTCCTGCTTAGCCGTAGTCCAGACTCCTGCTTAGCCGTAGTCCAGACTCCTGCTTAGCCGTAGTCCAGACTCCTGCTTAGCCGTTGTCCAGACTCCTGCTTAGCCGTAGTCCAGACTCCTGCTTAGCCGTAGTCCAGACTCCTGCTTAGCCGTAGTCCAGACTCCTGCTTAGCCGTAGTCCAGACTCCTGCTTAGCCGTAGTCCAGACTCCTGCTTAGCCGTAGTCCAGACTCCTGCTTAGCCGTCGTCCAGACTCCTGCTTAGCCGTAGTCCAGACTCCTGCTTAGCCGTAGTCCAGACTCCTGCTTAGCCGTCGTCCAGACTCCTGCTTAGCCGTCGTCCAGACTCCTGCTTAGCCGTCGTCCAGACTCCTGCTTAGCCGTCGTCCAGACTCCTGCTTAGCCGTCGTCCAGGTTGTGACTGGTCTGTTCTCCTCCAGGTGTACCAGGAAGGGAGACTGTCCCAGGGCTGAGGATGACAACACATGGCTGTGGAGCCCCAACCAGCAGTGTGTTCAGATCCAGGCCTTTAACCCACCCAACCTTAGCTGTAGGAAGACCCAGCAGGTACTGAGTGGTTGAGTGTACATGTCTACTTTCCCTGTCATTGGCAGCTGTCCTGTCCAGTGTGAAAGGTCCCTCATCTGTTGTGCTGGGTTTGCTTCATTCTGAATTCATTCATCCTGAGTTTAACTCTAGTCAATTCATTAAGCTCTCCTCCCTTCCAGTGCATTTCTCTCTCTCTCTCTCACTCTCTCTCTCACTCTCTCTCACTCTCTCTCTCACTCTCTCTCACTCTCTCTCACTCACTCACTCACTCACTCACTCACTCACTCACTCACTCACTCACTCACTCACTCACTCACTCACGGGGTCAGTTCTGGATTAATGAACTGTGTACATTTTGTACTGTAGACCTGAATATCAGTTACTTCCCTTTATTTCACTCCATTTCATCTCAATTCTCTCCAGGAACTTGACTTTTTGTCACATAACCACATAACTGTTCCTGTGACTTGAAAAATAACTGCATTTCCTCAATGGACTTCTTTGTATTCAAGAGGAAGTTTATTCTCTTGTTTCTCTCTCGCTCTCGGTCTTGTCTCTCTCTCTCTCACTCCTCAAAGAGCTCTCTGTTTTTCTCCTGTCCAGGTTGTAATCGACATCCCCTCCCTCCCCAAGATCGGCCCTTCTGACATTATCGAGTGCAGGTTTGGTTCAAACACTAGTGAAGCTGTGGTGATGGACCAGAAGGTCACCTGTGCCCTCCCTGACCCTGTGAACATCCCCTCTACACCTGACAAGCAGGGTGAGTCCTCCTGAATACTGGTCCAGGCTAACATTTCCTCTCAGAACAATGGACTGTGGTAACTGTGATATTCTGTCGTTTTGTGTTCAGACTTTGTGACGATGCAGGTAAAGATCCTGGTGAACGATGGCATCGAGGTGACGTCCAGTGAATACAAGTTCTACAACTGTGCCGCCACCGTCAGGAAGTCAGAGAACACGCCGTAAGTGGTGCCAGTTAAACCCTTTATGGTCACCAACCTTTTCTGAGGCAAGATCACTTTCCAGGCTGAAATCTACCACTCAGTTATTCTTTAAAAACAGGACTTAATAATGTAAGCCTATGCAACAGTAACCTAATAAAACTGTTGTGTAGGAATGAGGTTTGTGCAGTAGGCCTAATACATTATCACAACATATTGGCTTTATGCCTTCCTGACAATATTGTTCCTCTCAAACCATATTCTATTTCAAAATTCGAGCTTTGATAACAAAATAGATCAGTTGTATCATTTGCGAGGCATAGCTGAGCATAAATTGAAATAATGATCTTGTTTATTTTACTGGACTGATGGTTAGTCTCAGCGGAGGGAGAGCGCAGCAGAGAGTCCACCTCTCATAGTCCCTGCTGGCTCCTTTCCTCCGGGGAGACTGACCAGAGAGAGGGGACAACTGTCATAGTCTCTGCTTTCTCCTTTCCTCCGGGGAGACTGACCAGAGAGAGGGGACACCTCTCATAGTCCCTGCTTTCTCCTTTCCTCCGGGGAGACTGACCAGAGAGAGGACACCTCTCATAGTCCCTGCTTTCTCATTTCCTCCGGTGAGACTGACCAGAGAGAGGACACCTCTCATAGTCCCTGCTTTCTCCTTTCCTCCGGTGAGACTGACCAGAGAGAGGGGACACCTCTCATAGTCCCTGCTTTCTCCTTTCCTCCGGGGAGACTGACCAGAGAGAGGGGACA
Source organism: Salmo salar (assembly GCF_965601325.2). Taxonomy (NCBI): domain Eukaryota; kingdom Metazoa; phylum Chordata; class Actinopteri; order Salmoniformes; family Salmonidae; genus Salmo; species Salmo salar. Next base: position 62,208,814 of record NC_138297.1, read on the forward strand.
CCTCTCATAGTCCCTGCTTTCTCCTTTCCTCCGGGGAGACTGACCAGAGAGAGGACACCTCTCATAGTCCCAGCTTTCTCCCTTTCCTCCGGTGAGACTGACCAGAGAGAGAGGACACCTCTCATAGTCCCTGCTTTCTCCTTTCCTCCGGGGAGACTGACCAGAGAGAGAGGACACCTCTCATAGTCCCTGCTTTCTCCTTTCCTCCGGGGAGACTGACCAGAGAGAGGGGACACCTCTCATAGTCCCTGCTTTCTCCTTTCCTCCGGTGAGACTGACCAGAGAGAGGGGACACCTCTCATAGTCCCTGCTTTCTCCTTTCCTCCGGGGAGACTGACCAGAGAGAGAGGACACCTCTCATAGTCCCTGCTTTCTCCTTTCCTCCGGTGAGACTGACCAGAGAGAGGACACCTCTCATAGTCCCTGCTTTCTCCTTTCCTCCGGGGAGACTGACCAGAGAGAGGGGACACCTCTCATAGTCCCTGCTTTCTCCTTTCCTCCGGGGAGACTGACCAGAGAGAGGACACCTCTCATAGTCCCTGCTTTCTCCTTTCCTCCGGTGAGACTGACCAGAGAGAGGGGACACCTCTCATAGTCCCTGCTTTCTCCTTTCCTCCGGGGAGACTGACCAGAGAGAGGGGACACCTCTCATAGTCCCTGCTTTCTCCTTTCCTCCGGGGAGACTGACCAGAGAGAGGACACCTCTCATAGTCCCTGCTTTCTCCTTTCCTCCGGGGAGACTGACCAGAGAGAGGACACCTCTCATAGTCCCTGCTTTCTCCTTTCCTCCGGGGAGACTGACCAGAGAGAGAGGACACCTCTCATAGTCCCTGCTTTCTCCTTTCCTCCGGGGAGACTGACCAGAGAGAGAGGACACCTCTCATAGTCCCTGCTTTCTCCTTTCCTCCGGGGAGACTGACCAGAGAGAGGGGACACCTCTCATAGTCCCTGCTTTCTCCTTTCCTCCGGGGAGACTGACCAGAGAGAGGGGACACCGTCTTCCACCTGATGGCCGAACTTGAGTCGCATCACATTATTTCTGCCTCATGCTCCATTTCATGTTGTTCCTATGACCAGAGAAGTGAAATATTCCTGGATATTACAATAGACCTGACGAGCTGCTGATAATAAAACAACAGTACAGTACTGTTGACAGTACTGGATAAAAACTTAAACATGAACTCAGTCATAAAAACAGCAGCTGTTTGCTGTATTCTTTGACGGTGGTTCTCTGGTCGTGGAGTTTCTCCCTTCAGACAAATGAAATGGTTGGAACACTTTGCCAACCCGGCGCGCAGGACTTCTGAATCATGTGTAATGTTAATAAAATAGGAGTGCAAGGCTTTATCGTTAGTTTTCCAGAAATGTTTGGTGGTCGACTAGGAATACCTTGAAGATCGACCCGTAGGTGACGACTGCTTTATGGAGACTACCCGTTAATGATGCTTTTCTGACAGTTAATCTCAGTGCTCTGTTCAGTCATTTTACACTGAACACCTTTGAGGATTTCTGTGCTCATTGGCTATATAAACTCTGATTCCTTAACTCTTCTTCCTACTGGTTGATTGTCCCCAGGTGTATAGCATGTGTGACCAGTGAGTGGCAGTGCCAGTGGAATGCCCAGGACCACACCTGCAGTGACAGAGATGACTCTGTAGACGGAGTTCACATCATCAAAGCCCAACAAGTAGGAAGAAGCCCTGTCTCAGTCAACTAGACAGTTTGGCTCAATCTCCTTTTGTCAACCCACAATTCCTTGTGTCCTCTCTCCCCGCCTCCTTAAGAAGAAGGTCCAATACTTTTTGAGAAGCAGGCCAGAAGAGAGGATGTGAGGAAGTGAAGGAAGATGAATTGATATAGAGCTATTGTCTCTGAGCCAGCTTGTATCTGTTACCGACTTTCTGCCTTATAGGTGGCAACTGGCAAGCTCCGCCTATCTGCTGGTCTGTCTGCATGTATGCCTGTATGCCTGTCTGCCTGTCTGCCTGTATGCCTGTCTGCCTGTATGCCTGTCTGCCTGCCTGTATGCCTGCCTGCCTGTATGTCTGCCTGTCTGCCTGTATGTCTGTCTGCCTGTATGTCTGTCTGCCTGTATGTCTGTCTGCCTGTATGTCTGTCTGCCTGTATGTCTGTCTGCCTGTATGTCTGTCTGCCTGTATGTCTGTCTGCCTGTATGTCTGTCTGCCTGTATGCCTATATGTCTGTCTGCCTATATGTCTGTCTGCCTGTATGCCTGCCTGCCTGCCTGTATGTCTGCCTGCCTGCCTGCCTGTATGTCTGTCTGTGATTAAACCAGCTACCTTCTGTTCTCTCTCCAGGCTGATAGCTGTCCTCAGTTTGAGAACCCAGACCCTCATCTCATCCCTGTAGGCCACCCCATCCCCATCAGCTTCCAAGGGAAGAACCTGGACATTTACAAGGTGAGATAGACACTGCTCTTAGGTTGCGTCCCAAATTACACCATATTACCTATACAGTGCACTACTTAGGGAATAGGGTGCCATGTTGGGTTCACTGTAGGGAATAGGGTGCCAGGTTGGGTTCACTGTAGGGAATAGGGTGCCATGTTGGGTTCACTGTAGGGAATAGGGTGCCATGTTGGGTTCACTGTAGGGAATAGGGTGCCATGTTGGGTTCACTGTAGGGAATAGGGTGCCAGGTTGGGTTCACTGTAGGGAATAGGGTGCCATGTTGGGTTCACTGTAGGGAATAGGGTGCCATGTTGGGTTCACTGTAGGGAATAGGGTGCCATGTTGGGTTCACTGTAGGGAATAGGGTGCCATGTTGGGTTCACTGTAGGGAATAGGGTGCCATGTTGGGTTCACTGTAGGGAATAGGGTGCCAGGTTGGGTTCACTGTAGGGAATAGGGTGCCATGTTGGGTTCACTGTAGGGAATAGGGTGCCATGTTGGGTTCACTGTAGGGAATAGGGTGCCATGTTGGGTTCACTGTAGGGAATAGGGTGCCATGTTGGGTTCACTGTAGGGAATAGGATGACATTTCAGACACCTATTTAGTCATGGTCTATCATTGAATATTAACTTGGCTGTTCCTCTAATGAGAGTACATCCGCTTGTCTTACTCATTCACTATTAGATCATGTACAGTACTGGTTATCTAATATGGTTCGTTGTGGTTTTGCCTGACAGCCTGACTGACTTCTACTCATTCTAATATACATGCTCTCTTGTCCTGTGTGTTTCTCTGCCTGTCCTGTGTTTCTCTGCCTGTCCTGTGTGTCTCTGTCCTGTGTGTGTCTCTCTGTCCTGTGTGTGTCTCTCTGTCCTGTGTGTGTCTCTCTCTGTCCTGTGTGTGTCTCTCTCTGTCCTGTGTGTGTCTCTCTCTGTCCTGTGTGTCTCTCTCTCTGTCCTGTGTGTGTCTCTCTCTGTCCTGTGTGTGTCTCTCTCTGTCCTGTGTGTGTCTCTCTCTGTCCTGTGTGTGTCTCTCTGTCCTGTGTGTCTCTCTCTGTGTGTCTCTGTCCTGTGTGTGTCTCTCTCTGTCCTGTGTGTGTCTCTCTGTCCTGTGTGTGTCTCTCTGTCCTGTGTGTCTCTCTCTGTCCTGTGTGTCTCTCTCTGTCCTGTGTGTGTCTCTCTCTGTCCTGTGTGTGTCTCTCTGTCCTGTGTGTCTCTCTCTGTGTGTCTCTCTGTCCTGTGTGTGTCTCTCTCTGTCCTGTGTGTGTCTCTCTCTGTCCTGTGTGTGTCTCTCTGTCCTGTGTGTGTCTCTCTCTGTCCTGTGTGTGTCTCTCTGTCCTGTGTGTGTCTCTCTCTGTCCTGTGTGTGTCTCTCTCTGTCCTGTGTGTGTCTCTCTGTCCTGTGTGTGTCTCTCTGTCCTGTGTGTGTCTCTCTCTGTCCTGTGTGTCTCTCTCTGTCCTGTGTGTGTCTCTCTCTGTCCTGTGTGTGTCTCTCTCTGTCCTGTGTGTGTCTCTCTCTGTCCTGTGTGTGTCTCTCTGTCCTGTATGTGTCTCTCTGTCCTGTGTGTCTCTCTCTGTCCTGTGTGTGTCTCTCTGTCCTGTGTGTCTCTCTGTCCTGTGTGTGTCTCTGTCCTGTGTGTCTCTGTCCTGTGTGTGTCTCTGTCCTGTGTGTGTCTCTCTGTCCTGTGTGTCTCTCTGTCCTGTGTGTCTCTCTGTCCTGTGTGTGTCTCTGTCCTGTGTGTCTCTGTCCTGTGTGTGTCTCTCTGTCCTGTGTGTCTCTCTGTCCTGTGTGTGTCTCTCTCTGTCCTGTGTGTGTCTCTCTCTGTCCTGTGTGTGTCTCTCTGTCCTGTGTGTGTCTCTCTGTCCTGTGTGTGTCTCTCTCTGTCCTGTGTGTGTCTCTCTCTGTCCTGTGTGTGTCTCTCTGTCCTGTGTGTGTCTCTCTGTCCTGTGTGTGTCTCTCTCTGTCCTGTGTGTCTCTCTCTGTCCTGTGTGTGTCTCTCTCTGTCCTGTGTGTGTCTCTCTCTGTCCTGTGTGTGTCTCTCTCTGTCCTGTGTGTGTCTCTCTCTGTCCTGTGTGTGTCTCTCTCTGTCCTGTGTGTGTCTCTCTGTCCTGTGTGTCTCTCTGTCCTGTGTGTCTCTCTCTGTCCTGTGTGTCTCTCTGTCCTGTGTGTGTCTCTGTCCTGTGTGTCTCTGTCCTGTGTGTGTCTCTGTCCTGTGTGTGTCTCTCTGTCCTGTGTGTCTCTCTGTCCTGTGTGTCTCTCTGTCCTGTGTGTGTCTCTGTCCTGTGTGTGTCTCTCTGTCCTGTGTGTGTCTCTGTCCTGTGTGTCTCTGTCCTGTGTGTGTCTCTGTCCTGTGTGTGTCTCTCTGTCCTGTGTGTCTCTCTGTCCTGTGTGTCTCTCTGTCCTGTGTGTGTCTCTGTCCTGTGTGTCTCTCTGTCCTGTGTGTGTGTGTGTGTCTCTCTCTGTCCTGTGTGTGTGTGTATGTGTGTGTGTCTCTCTGTCCTGTGTGTGTGTGTGTGTGTCTCTCTCTGTCCTGTGTGTGTGTGTGTGTCTCTCTCTGTCCTGTGTGTGTGTGTGTGTGTCTCTCTGTCCTGTGTGTGTGTGTGTGTGTCTCTCTCTGTCCTGTGTGTGTGTGTGTGTCTCTCTCTGTCCTGTGTGTGTGTGTGTGTCTCTCTCTGTCCTGTGTGTGTCTCTCTCTGTCCGTGTGTGTGTGTGTGTGTGTGTGTGTGTGTGTGTGTGTGTGTGTGTGTGTGTGTGTGTGTGTGTGTCTCTCTGTCCTGTGTGTGTGTGTGTGTGTCTCTCTCTGTCCTGTGTGTGTGTCTCTTTGTCCTGTGTGTGTGTGTGTGTGTCTCTCTCTGTCCTGTGTGTGTGTGTGTGTGTGTGTGTGTGTGTGTCTCTCTCTCTCTGTCCTGTGTGTGTGTGTGTCTCTTTGTCCTGTGTGTGTGTGTCTCTCTCTCTCTGTCCTGTGTGTGTGTGTGTCTCTCTCTGTCCTGTGTGTGTGTGTGTGTGTGTGTGTGTGTGTGTGTGTGTGTGTGTGTGTGTGTGTGTGTCTCTCTCTCTCTGTCCTGTGTGTGTGTGTGTGTGTGTGTCTCTCTCTGTCCTGTGTGTGTGTGTCTCTCTGTCCTGTGTGTGTGTGTGTGTGTCTCTCTGTCCTGTGTGTGTGTGTGTGTGTCTCTCTGTCCTGTGTGTGTGTGTGTCTCTCTGTCCTGTGTGTGTGTGTGTGTGTGTGTGTGTGTCTCTCTGTCCTGTGTGTGTGTGTGTGTCTCTCTCTGTCCTGTGTGTGTGTGTGTGTGTGTGTGTGTGTGTGTGTGTGTGTGTGTGTGTCTCTCTCTCTCTGTCCTGTGTGTGTGTGTGTGTGTCTCTCTCTGTCCTGTGTGTGTGTGTCTCTCTGTCCTGTGTGTGTGTGTGTGTGTGTGTGTGTGTGTCTCTCTCTGTCCTGTGTGTGTGTGTGTGTGTGTCTCTCTCTGTCCTGTGTGTGTGTGTGTGTGTGTGTGTCTCTCTCTGTCCTGTGTGTGTGTGTGTGTGTCTCTCTCTGTCCTGTGTGTGTGTGTGTGTGTGTGTGTCTCTCTCTGTCCTGTGTGTGTGTGTGTGTGTGTGTGTGTGTGTGTGTGCTCTCTCTGTCCTGTGTGTGTGTGTGTGTCTCTCTGTCCTGTGTGTGTGTCTCTCTGTCCTGTGTGTGTGTGTGTCTCTCTCTGTCCTGTGTGTGTGTGTGTCTCTCTCTGTCCTGTGTGTGTGTGTGTCTCTCTCTGTCCTGTGTGTGTGTGTGTCTCTCTCTGTCCTGTGTGTGTGTGTGTCTCTCTCTGTCCTGTGTGTGTGTGTGTCTCTCTCTGTCCTGTGTGTGTGTGTGTCTCTCTCTGTCCTGTGTGTGTGTGTGTGTGTGTGTGTCTCTCTCTGTCCTGTGTGTGTGTGTGTGTGTGTGCTGTGTGTGTGTGTGTGTGTGTCTGTCGTGTGTGTGTGTGTGTGTCTCTCTGTCCTGTGTGTGTGTGTGTGTCTCTCTGTCCTGTGTGTGTGTGTGCTCTCTCTGTCCTGTGTGTGTGTGTGTGTGTGTGTCTCTCTCTGTCCTGTGTGTGTGTGTGTGCGTGCTGCTGTGCCTGTGTGTGTGTGTGTGTGTGTGTGTGTGTCTCTCTGTCCTGTGTGTGTGTGTGTGTCTCTCTGTCCGGGGTGTGTGTGTGTGTGTCTGCGTCTGTCCTGTGTGTGTGTCTCTCTCTGTCCTGTGTGTGTGTGTGTGTCTCTCTGTCCTGTGTGTGTGTGTGTCTCTCTGTCCTGTGTGTGTGTCTCTCTGTCCTGTGTGTGTGTGTGTGTCTCTCTGTCCTGTGTGTGTGTCTCTCTCTGTCCTGTGTGTGTGTGTGTCTCTCTGTCCTGTGTGTGTGTGTGTGTGTGTGTGTGTGTCTCTCTGTCCTGTGTGTGTGTGTGTGTCTCTCTCTGTCCTGTGTGTGTGTGTGTGTGTGTGTGTGTGTGTGTGTGTGTGTGTGTGTGTCTCTCTCTGTCCTGTGTGTGTGTGTGTGTCTCTCTGTCCTGTGTGTGTGTGTGTCTCTCTCTGTCCTGTGTGTGTGTGTGTGTGTGTGTGTGTGTGTGTCTCTCTCTCTCTGTCCTGTGTGTGTGTGTGTGTGTCTCTCTCTGTCCTGTGTGTGTGTGTCTCTCTGTCCTGTGTGTGTGTGTGTGTGTGTGTGTGTGTGTCTCTCTCTGTCCTGTGTGTGTCTCTCTCTGTCCTGTGTGTGTGTGTGTGTGTCTCTCTGTCCTGTGTGTGTGTGTGTGTCTCTCTCTGTCCTGTGTGTGTGTGTGTGTGTGTCTCTCTCTGTCCTGTGTGTGTCTCTCTCTGTCCTGTGTGTGTGTGTGTGTCTCTCTGTCCTGTGTGTGTGTGTGTGTGTGTGTGTGTCTCTCTCTGTCCGTGTGTGTGTGTGTGTGTCTCTCTCTGTCCTGTGTGTGTGTGTGTGTGTGTGTCTCTCTCTGTCCTGTGTGTGTGTGTGTGTGTGTCTCTCTCTGTCCTGTGTGTGTGTGTGTGTGTCTCTCTCTGTCCTGTGTGTGTGTGTGTGTGTCTCTCTCTGTCCTGTGTGTGTGTGTGTGTGTGTGTGTGTGTCTCTCTCTGTCCTGTGTGTGTGTGTGTGTGTGTGTGTGTGTGTGTGTGTGTGTGTGTGTGTGTGTGTGTGTGTGTGTCTCTCTGTCCTGTGTGTGTGTGTGTGTGTCTCTCTGTCCTGTGTGTGTGTCTCTCTGTCCTGTGTGTGTGTGTGTGTCTCTCTGTCCTGTGTGTGTGTGTGTGTGTGTCTCTCTCTGTCCTGTGTGTGTGTCTCTCTCTGTCCTGTGTGTGTGTGTGTCTCTCTCTGTCCTGTGTGTGTGTGTGTCTCTCTCTGTCCTGTGTGTGTGTCTCTCTCTGTCCTGTGTGTGTGTGTGTGTCTCTCTCTGTCCTGTGTGTGTGTGTGTGTGTGTCTCTCTCTGTCCTGTGTGTGTGTGTGTCTCTCTCTGTCCGGTGTGTGTGTGTGTGTGTGTGTGTGTGTGTGTGTGTGTGTGTGTGTGTGTGTGTGTGTGTGTGTGTGTGTGTGTGTGTGTGTGTGTCTCTCTGTCCTGTGTGTGTGTGTGTGTCTCTCTGTCCTGTGTGTGTGTGTGTGTCTCTCTCTGTCCTGTGTGTGTGTCTCTCTCTGTCCTGTGTGTGTGTCTCTCTGTCCTGTGTGTGTGTCTCTCTCTGTCCTGTGTGTGTGTGTGTCTCTCTCTGTCCTGTGTGTGTGTGTGTCTCTCTGTCCTGTGTGTGTGTGTGTGTGTGTGTCTCTCTGTCCTGTGTGTGTGTGTGTGTGTGTGTGTGTGTGTGTGTGTCTCTCTCTCTCTCCAGGATCACACGTTTAAGATTGGCACGGAGCTCATGAAACACATGGAGGAAGAGTTCACCTTTAATGAGGGGTTGAAGTTCAACTTCAAGGGTTATGAGGTCAGTAATATCCACCTGTAGTTGAGACAACACAGGTTTTACATCCCAGCGCCCCACATGAGCAGTTACAAGTCTTTTCCTTCTGTCCCAAAGACATTCACCTCCAGCCTCCAGCCAGTACTCCAACTCTGTCTGTCTCTGTCTCTCCACCCATCTGTTTTCATACTGAGTTTGAGAGGCTGCCAGTATGGAGTTAAAAGCTATTGAGCTGCGAGTCACAGCACTGCTACCCACTCTAGGGGGGAGTCATTGGGTTTAATCACAAACACATCAGATGGGGAGTCTATTTTGGGAGAATTTTTTTTTAAAACTTCCCCAGAATCATTCCCTAGAGTGTTGGTGTGCGTGTTGTGTGTGTGTTGGGGTGCGTGTTGGTGTGCGTGTTGGTGTGCGTGTTGGTGTGCGTGTTGGTGTGCGTGTTGGGGTGAGTGTTGTGTGTGTGTTGGGGTGCGTGTTGGTGTGCGTGTTGTGTGTGTGTTGGGGTGCGTGTTGGTGTGCGTGTTGGGGTGCGTGTTGTGTGTGTGTTGGTGTGCGTGTTGGTGTGTGTGTTGGTGTGCGTGTTGGTGTGCGTGTTGTGTGTGTGTTGGGGTGCGTGTTGGTGTGCGTGTTGGTGTGCGTGTTGGTGTGCGTGTTGGTGTGCGTGTTGGTGTGCGTGTTGGGGTGAGTGTTGTGTGTGTGTTGGGGTGCGTGTTGGTGTGCGTGTTGTGTGTGTGTTGGGGTGCGTGTTGGTGTGCGTGTTGGGGTGCGTGTTGTGTGTGTGTTGGTGTGCGTGTTGGTGTGCGTGTTGGTGTGCGTGTTGGTGTGCGTGTTGTGTGTGTGTTGTGTGTGTGTTGGTGTGCGTGTTGTGTGCGTGTTGGTGTGCGTGTTGGTGTGCGTGTTGGTGTGCGTGTTGGTGTGCGTGTTGGTGTGCGTGTTGGTGTGAGTGTTGTGTGTGTGTTGGTGTGCGTGTTGTGTGCGTGTTGGTGTGCGTGTTGGTGTGCGTGTTGGTGTGCGTGTTGGTGTGCGTGTTGTGTGCGTGTTGGATTGTGTGTGCATGCGTGCATGTCAGCGTTTTCGTTAGGAAAATGTGGTGCTGGATATTTGACAGGAAGCATTATAATTTAAGACGTTTGAGAAATGTACCGGACCCATATGCATTGGGTGGTAACCTGATTAGGGCGTCCACCCACGGTGCTCAGAATGACAGAAATAACATTTACATGATGCTAATTCATCTTAACAGAACATGCAACTCAAGGATGCAACGATGCTGACGTTGAAGATAGAAGAACTGTCCACATTGAGTTTCCTCAGCCAACAAGACAAGTAGAGAACAGCAGAATCACTGGCCTGTCAGTCTAATCTCCCCCATAGTAGAACAGTTTACCTATTGGTCAGCTAGTCGTTCTGTGGGAGAAGGAAATAGCCTATTCCAAACAGACTCTGGGACAGTTGTGGGACGACAGATCCCCAATTCATACAACCGATAGTCCTCGGCTACATACAAATATATATCTTAAAAGCAATGAGTCTGATGTAATAGATCAGAATGTTTAACTTAATGTTTTCTTCCCAGTAGGCTACGTGAGGTGGTTCGTCCCATAATGCACTTAGTGGTAAAACACTTCTTCTCCCGGACAGTTTTATTCATCGCTTTTCCTTTTTTTAAATCGTCCGAAAGCCAGCTATAACCAGCTAACAGAAACCCCGGTGTGTGTGTGTGTGTGTGTGTGTGTGTGTGAGCAAGAGCCAGCAAGTGTGTTTTGACACGTCTCTGGCCCTCAGTAACTCAGTGTGTTTTCTCTGTTGTGTATGTCCTGTGTGTTAGTTTTCCTACGACAAGGAGCAGGAGGTCAATGTGTCCTTCCACATCAAAGACAGAGACTCAGAGAAGAAGATTGACAGCACTCTGACTGGTGAGTCTGGAGTTGATGCAGTGCTGCTGTTCAATGCACTGTTCAAACAGCTGTCTGAATACAACCAGGATTATTCTGCTCAAACTGTTGATCCATTTCAACTCTTTCACCCTAATGGACCTGCGTTGGATAACCCGAGTATTGGACATGTTTAATATTCAGCCATTATTATTATTATTTCATCAGTTTTGGGGACAAAGGTCAAGCTTATTTGAATAAGATATGAATCCTGTACAGACTGGTGGGTTATTGGTGTGGAGTTGTTGTTTGATCTCTTACCCCTCCTCTCAAACCCCCCTCCCCCCGCTCCTCTCCCCTCCCTCTCTCCCCTCCTCCTCTCTCCCATTCTACCCTCTCCTCTCACTCTATCCTCCACCTCTCCCCTCCACCTCTCCCCCTCCTCCTCTCTCCCATTCTACCCTCTCCTCTCACTCCTCTCACTCTATCCTCCACCTCTCCCCTCTACCTCTCCCCCTCCTCCTCTCTCCCATTCTACCCTCTCCTCTCACTCCTCTCACTCTATCGTCCTCCTCTCCCCCTCCCTCTCTCCCCCTCCTCCTCTCTCCCATTCTACCCTCTCACTCCTCTCACTCTATCCTCCACCTCTCCCCTCCACCTCTCCTCCTCTCTCCCATTCTACCCTCTCACTCTATCCTCCTCCTCTCCCCCTCCACCTCTCCCCCTCCTCTCTCCCATTCTACCCTCTCCTCTCACTCCTCTCACTCTATCCTCCACCTCTCCCCCTCCTCTCTCCCATTCTACCCTCTCCTCTCACTCCTCTCACTCTATCCTCCACCTCTCCCCCTCCTCTCTCCCATTCTACCCTCTCCTCTCACTCCTCTCACTCTATCCTCCACCTCTCCCCCTCCCTCTCTCCCCCTCCTCCTCTCTCCCATTCTACCCTCTCCTCTCACTCCTCACTCTATCCTCCTCCTCTCCACCTCCACCTCTCCCCCTCCTCTCTCCCATTCTACCCTCCTCTCACTCCTCTCACTCTATCCTCCTCCTCTCCCCCTCCCTCCCTCTCTCCCCATCCTCTCTCCCATTCTACCCTCTCCTCTCACTCCTCTCGCTCTATCCTCCTCCTCTCTCCTATTCTACCCTCTCCTCTCACTCTATCCTCCACCTCTCCCTCTCCTCTTCTCTACCTACTCTACCTGCCCCTCCTCTTCTCTCTTTCCTTCCCCCCCCCTCTCCTCTTCATCTCTTAGTGGTGCTGTATAACTGTTCTCTGGGTCGTGAGGACTGCAGCCTGTGTAAGAACGCCGACCCCAAATACAACTGTGTGTGGTGTGCCAACATGAGGTCCTGTGTGTACAGAAAATTGTGCAGGTCCCAGGAACCAGCGCAGTGCCCCAACCCCAAGATCACTGACGTGAGAACAGTCTCTCTCTCTGATTATCACTAGAGGTGTTCTCCTCTGCCTGGTCTGTATGGTCTGGTGCACTCTTCCTTCCTGTCTTCTTCCCTTTAGCTGTCACTGTCGTACTCTTCTCTTACACATGCTGTCTCCTCAACTTTCTCTCTCCCCTCCCCCCTCCTCCCCCCTCTTCCCCCCTGTCCTCTCTCTCTCTCTCTCCTCTCTCTCTCTCCTCTCTCTCTCTCCTCTCTCTCTCTCCTCCCCCCTTTCTCTCCTCTCTCTCCCCCCTCCCTCTACTCTCTCCCCACCTCCTCTTTACCCCCCTCTCCCCTATCTCTTTCTCCTCTCTTCTTTCTCCCCTCTCGTTCTCTCTCCTCTCTCTCTCTCTCTCTCTCCCATCCACAGTCTAATGATTATACTGAACACACTGAACTACTACTGTAACGACCGTTCACTACTATATACACACTGATAAACCTCTACTGTAAAGACTGTTCACTACTATATACACACTGATGAACTACTACTGTAACGACCGTTCACTACTATATACACACTGATAAACCTCTACTGTAAAGACTGTTCACTACTATATACACACTGATGAACTACTACTGTAACGACCGTTCACTACTATATACACACTGAACTCCTACTGTAACGACCGTTCACTACTATATACACACTGTACTACTGTAACGACCGTTCACTACTATATACACACTGAACTACTACTGTAACGACTGTTCACTACTATATACACACTGATAAACCTCTACTGTAAAGACTGTTCACTACTATATACACACTGAACTACTACTGTAACGACCGTTCACTACTATATACACACTGATGAACTACTACTGTAATGACTGTTCACTACTATATACACACTGAACTACTACTATAACGACCGTTCACTACTATATACACACTGGACTACTACTGTAATGACTGTTCACTACTATATACACACTGACCTACTACTGTTACGACCGTTCACTACAATATACACACTGAACTACTACTGTAACGACAGTTCACTACAATATACACACTTATCTACTAATGTAACGACAGTTCACTACAATATACACACTGAACTACTACTGTAATGACTGTTCACTACTATATACACACTGAACTACTCATGTAATGACCGTTCACTACTATATACACACTGAACTACTACTGTAACGACCGTTCACTGCTATATACACACTGAACTACTACTGTAATGACCGTTCACTACTATATACACACTGAACTACTACTGTAATGACCGTTCACTACTATATACACACTGATGAACTACTACTGTAACGACCGTTCACTACTATATACACACTGAACTACTACTGTAACGACCGTTCACTACTATATACACACTGATGAACTACTACTGTAACGACCGTTCACTACTATATACACACTGAACTACTACTGTAATGACCGTTCACTACTATATACACACTGAACTACTACTGTAACGACCGTTCACTACTATATACACACTGAACTACTACTGTAATGACCGTTCACTACTATATACACACTGATGAACTACTACTGTAACGACCGTTCACTACTATATACACACTGAACTACTACTGTAACGACTGTTCACTACTATATACACACTGAACTACTACTGTAACGACCGTTCACTACTATATACACACTGACCTACTACTGTAACGACCGTTCACTACTATATACACACTGAACTACTACTGTAACGACCGTTGACTACTATATACACACTGATGAACTACTACTGTAACGACTGCTCACTACTATATACACACTGAACTACTACTGTAACGACCGTTCACTACTATATACACACTGAACTACTACTGTAATGACCGTTCACTGCTATATACTCACTGAACTACTACTGTAACGACCGTTCACTACTATATACACACTGAACTACTACTGTTATGACCGTTCACTACTATATACACACTGATGAACTACTACTGTAACGACCGTTCACTACTATATACACACTGATGAACTACTACTGTAACGACCGTTCACTACTATATACACACTGAACTACTACTGTAATGACTGTTCACTACTATATACACACTGAACTACTACTGTAATAACCGTTCACTACTATATACACACTGATGAACTACTACTGTAACGACCATTCACTACTATATACACACTGATGAACTACTACGTTAAAGACTGTTCACTACTATATACACACTGAACTACTACTGTAACGACCGTTCACTACTATATACACACTGAACTACTACTGTAACGACTGTTCACTACTATATACACACTGAACTACTACTGTAATGACTGTTCACTACTATATACACACTGAACTACTCATGTAATGACCGTTCACTACTATATACACACTGAACTACTACTGTAACGACTGTTCGTTACTATATACACACTGAACTACTCATGTAATGACCGTTCACTACTATATACACACTGATGAACTACTACTGTAATGATCGTTCACTACTATATACACACTGAACTACTACTGTAACGACCGTTCACTACTATATACACACTGATAAACTACTACTGTAATGACCGTTCACTACTATATACACACTGAATAACCTCTACTGTAATGACCGTTCACTACTATATACACACTGATGAACTACTACTGTAACGACCGTTCACTGCTATATACACACTGATGAACTACTACTGTAACGACCGTTCACTGCTATATACACACTAAACTACTACTTTAAAGACCGTTCACTACTATATACACACTGATGAACTACTACTGTAACGACCGTTCACTGCTATATACACACTGATGAACTACTACTGTAACGACCGTTCACTGCTATATACACACTAAACTACTACTTTAAAGACCGTTCACTACTATATACACACTGAACTACTACTGTAACGACCGTTCACTACTATATACACACTGATGAACTACTACTGTAACGACCGTTCACTACTATATACACACTGAACTACTACTGTAATGACCGTTCACTACTATATACACACTGAACTACTACTGTAACGACCGTTCACTACTATATACACACTGAACTACTACTGTTATGACCGTTCACTACTATATACACACTGATGAACTACTACTGTAACGACCGTTCACTACTATATACACACTGAACTACTACTGTAACGACTGTTCACTACTATATACACACTGAACTACTACTGTAACGACCGTTCACTACTATATACACACTGACCTACTACTGTAATGACCGTTCACTGCTATATACTCACTGAACTACTACTGTAACGACCGTTCACTACTATATACACACTGAACTACTACTGTTATGACCGTTCACTACTATATACACACTGATGAACTACTACTGTAACGACCGTTCACTACTATATACACACTGATGAACTACTACTGTAACGACCGTTCACTACTATATACACACTGAACTACTACTGTAATGACTGTTCACTACTATATACACACTGAACTACTACTGTAATAACCGTTCACTACTATATACACACTGATGAACTACTACTGTAACGACCATTCACTACTATATACACACTGATGAACTACTACGTTAAAGACTGTTCACTACTATATACACACTGAACTACTACTGTAACGACCGTTCACTACTATATACACACTGAACTACTACTGTAACGACTGTTCACTACTATATACACACTGAACTACTACTGTAATGACTGTTCACTACTATATACACACTGAACTACTCATGTAATGACCGTTCACTACTATATACACACTGAACTACTACTGTAACGACTGTTCGTTACTATATACACACTGAACTACTCATGTAATGACCGTTCACTACTATATACACACTGATGAACTACTACTGTAATGATCGTTCACTACTATATACACACTGAACTACTACTGTAACGACCGTTCACTACTATATACACACTGATAAACTACTACTGTAATGACCGTTCACTACTATATACACACTGAATAACCTCTACTGTAATGACCGTTCACTACTATATACACACTGATGAACTACTACTGTAACGACCGTTCACTACTATATACACACTGATGAACTACTACTGTAACGACCGTTCACTGCTATATACACACTGATGAACTACTACTGTAACGACCGTTCACTGCTATATACACACTAAACTACTACTTTAAAGACCGTTCACTACTATATACACACTGATGAACTACTACTGTAACGACCGTTCACTGCTATATACACACTGATGAACTACTACTGTAACGACCGTTCACTGCTATATACACACTAAACTACTACTTTAAAGACCGTTCACTACTATATACACACTGATGAACTACTACTGTAACGACCGTTCACTGCTATATACACACTAAACTACTACTTTAAAGACCGTTCACTACTATATACACACTGATGGCACTGACCTTGATATTCTATATTAATCTACCATACTCATCTAAATCATCCCTTCTCTCTCTAATCCCCAGATCATCCCTCGTTTCGGGCCTCTGAAAGGCGGGATAGTTGTGACCATTAAAGGGTCTAACCTGGGCATAAAGGAGGAGGACATTAAGAAGGTGACGGTGGCTGGAGTGGACTGTGTTCACCAGGGGGACAGATACTCTGTCTCCACCAGGTATAGTGATAGTGGGGGGGCAGAGTCACATCCCTGTAATCACGGCCGGTCCGCTCATTAGGCTGGATTAGGCGTCTGCCTAAAATATATTTTGATTATCACTTTTTTTGGTTACTACATGATTCCATATGTGTTATTTCATAGTTTTGATGTCTTCACTATAATTCTACAATGTAGAATAAAGAAAAAGCCTTGAGTGAGTACAGTAGGTGTGTCCAAACTATTGACTGCTACTGTACGTCTTTTCAACTTTAATTCACAACCGAAAATGAACCTGATTTAAACGTCTAGGAAATACTTATTTTAGATGTCTTTTCAACATAATTTTGCTTACTGGGACTATTCTAGGTTTGTGAAGGGGGGTGGCATTTCTTTGGTCTCGCCAGAACGGCAAGGACCGGCCCTGCGTGTAAATGTACTTTTATGTCCAGCGAGTAACATATTTCATTAAACACAACATTTCGATGTACAGTATGTCTGCTTGTGTTTGTGTGTGTGTGTGTGGTGGAGAAACCTGGCCTTTGTCTTACCCCAGCTGTTCTGTGTCTTCTCCAGTGTTGTGTGTGAGATCGGTCCGGTCCGGCCTCCTGCTTCACTGGACCCCCCAGGGCCCATCATCCAGGGGGTAGTGGAGGTAGAGGTGGATGAGGGCAGGACAGGACGTTCAGAGGTCCTCTTCACCTATAGGGTACGTTTCATACAGTCACAGGGCCATTCTTTACCCCAACATGAATCCTAACTGTTGTAAGAGTCGGCCCCACACTGTGTAGGAGTGATCTGAGGTTTCATTCTGTACATGGCTCTTAGTGTGGTTAAAGCTCTGCTCAGTGCTCATACAGCCACTATGTTAGTCTCTCTCTGCTGGTTTTACATCTCCACGTTCATCAATCTACTTAGTTCTTAGAAGATGCTCTTAGAATTCAGAATAGCATCTGTTGAAAGGAAACAGTGGAAGAGAGTATATGCATTTAATCAAAAACATCTATACTGGGAGCCTATTTTACTTTATGGTAAATATCTACACTCATTTATTTTGGGGTTCATATTTTCTTGTTTGTTTGTTTCTTCCAAAATAACAATGTCCCCATGAGAATGTACTGAGCTTGATAAGCTATTTTGATTTATTATAGATTTGATCAAAGCTTCAGATTTTCTAGGGAACATAACATTCTTTTGCTCTCTCTCACTCGCTCTCGTTTGCTCTCATTTTCTCTCTTGCTTTCGTTCGCTGTCTCGCTCTTGTTCGCTGTCTCGCTCTCGTTCGCTGTCTCGCTCTCGTTCGCTGTCTCGCTCTCGTTCGCTGTCTCGCTCTCGTTCGCTGTCTCGCTCTCGTTCGCTGTCTCGCTCTCGTTCGCTGTCTCGCTCTCGTTCGCTCTCGTTCGCTGTCTCGCTCTCGTTCGCTGTCTCGCTCTTGTTCGCTGTCTCGCTCTCGTTCGCTGTCTCGCTCTCGTTCGCTGTCTCGTTCGCTGTCTCGCTCTCGTTCGCTGTCTCGTTCGCTGTCTCGCTCTCGTTCGCTGTCTCTCTCTCGCTCTCGCTCGCTGTCTCTCTCTCGCTCTCGTTCGCTGTCTCTTTCTCGCTCTCGTTCGCTGTCTCTCGCTCTCTCTCTCTTTCTCTCTCTCGCTCTCTCTCTCTCTCTCTCTCGCTCTCTCGCTCTCTCGCTCTCTCTCTCTCGCTCTCTCTCTCTCGCTCTCTCGCTCTCTCGCTCTCTCGCCTCTCTCTCTCTCTCTCTCTCTCTCTCTCTCTCTCTCTCTCTCTCTCTCTCGCTCTCGCTCTCGCTCTGCTGTTTTAAGTTTGTCTGCTCCAGATCTGGCTGTCTACTCCCAGTATTTTCTCAGCAAACAGTACTAAGTGGTGTTCAGTAGCTGTGTTGTGGTGATAAAGTACTAAGTGGTGTTCAGTAACTGTGTTGTGGTGATAAAGTACTAA
Source organism: Salmo salar (assembly GCF_965601325.2). Lineage (NCBI taxonomy): Eukaryota > Metazoa > Chordata > Actinopteri > Salmoniformes > Salmonidae > Salmo > Salmo salar. The sequence continues at coordinate 62,226,973 of NC_138297.1, forward strand.
GTGATGTTCAGTAACTGTGGTGATAAAGTACTAAGTGGTGTTCAGTAGCTGTGTTGTGATGATAAAGTACTAAGTGGTGTTCAGTAGCTGTGTTGTGATGATAAAGTACTAAGTGGTGTTCAGTAGCTGTGTTGTGATGATAAAGTACTAAGTTGTGTTCAGTAGCTGTGTTGTGATGATAAAGTACTAAGTGGTGTTCAGTAGCTGTGTTGTGATGATAAAGTACTAAGTTGTGTTCAGTAGCTGTGTTGTGGTGATAAAGTACTAAGTTGTGTTCAGTAGCTGGGCTGCTGCTGTTGTGATGATAAACCAGTAAATGTGAATGGGATGTGACATGAGGTCTAACTGGTGGTCCCAATGGGCTCTGGGTTGTTAGACAATGGGCTCTGGGTTGTTAGACAATGGGCTCTGGGTTGTTAGCGCATGGGCTCTGAGTTGTTAGACAATGGGCTCTGGGTTGTTAGAGCATGGGCTCTGGGTTGTTAGAGCATGGGCTCTGGGCTGTTAGAGCATGGGCTCTGGGCTGTTAGAGCATGGGCTCTGGGCTGTTAGAGCATGGGCTCTGGGCTGTTAGAGCATGGGCTCTGGGCTGTTAGAGCATGGGCTCTGGGCTGTTAGAGCATGGGCTCTGGGCTGTTAAGAGCATGGGCTCTGGGCTGTTAAGACTTTGGGCTCTGGGCTGTTAACCTCTCTAGGGTCGGCGGGACAAAATCGTCCCACCTACTCAACAGCCAGTTGAATCCCGTGGCGCGTTATTCAAATACCTTAGAAATGCTATTACTTCAATTTCTCAAACATATGACTATTTTACACCATTTTAAAGACAAGACTCTCGTTAATCTAACCACACTGTCCGATTTCAAAAAGGCTTTACAACGAAAGCAAAACATTAGATTATGTCAGCAGAGTACCCAGCCAGGAATAATCAGACACCCATTTTTCAAGCTAGCATATAATGTCACAAAAACCCAGAAGACAGCTAAATGCAGCACTAACCTTTGATGATCTTCATCAGATGACAACCCTAGGACATTATGTTATACAATACATGCATGTTTTGTTCAATCAAGTTCATATTTATATCAAAAACCAGCTTTTTACATTAGCATGTGACGTTCAGAACTAGCATACCCCCCGCAAACTTCCGGTGAATTTACTAAATTACTCACGATAAACGTTCACAAAAAACATAACAATTATTTTAAGAATTATAGATGCAGAACTCCTCTATGCACTCGCTATGTCCGATTTTAAAATAGCTTTTCGGTGAAAGCACATTTTGCAATATTCTCAGAAGATAGCCCGGCATAACAGGGCTAGCTATTTAGACACCCACCAAGTTTAGCACTCACCAAAATCAGATTTACTATAAGAAAAATGTTATTACCTTTGCTGTCTTCGTCAGAATGCACTCCCAGGACTTCTACTTCAATAACAAATGTTGGTTTGGTTCAAAATAATCCATAGTTATGTTCAAATATCCTCTGTTTTGTTCGTGACACTATCCGAATGGTAAAGAAGGGTGACGCGCACGACGCATTTCGAGACAAAAAATTTCTAAATATTCCATTACCGTACTTCGAAGCATGTCAACCGCTGTTTAAAATCCATTTTTATGCCATTTTTCTCGTAAAAAAGCGATAATATTCCGACCGGGAAAGCGTGTTTAGGTTCAAAGACGAAAGAAAATAAAAACATGGGGTCATCTCGTGCACGCGCCTCAGCCCATTGTCCTCTGATAGAGCACTTTCCAAAAGCGCTAATGTTTTTCAGCCAGTGGCTGGAATTACATCATTCAGCTTTTTCCCGCCTTCTGAGAGCCTATGGGAGCCGTAGGAAGTGTCACGTTACAGCAAAGATCCTCAGTCTTCAATAAAAAGAGTCAAGAAGCTCAAGGAATGGTCAGAGAGGGCACTTCCTGTACAGAATCTTCTCAGGTTTTTGCCTGCCATATGAGTTATGTTATACTCACAGACACCATTCAAACAGTTTTAGAAACTTTAGGGTGTTTTCTATCCAAAGCCAATAATTATATGCATATTCTAGTTTCTGGGCAGTAGTAATAACCAGATTAAATCGGGTACGTTTTTTATCCGGCCGTGTAAATACTGCCCCCTACCCCCAACAGATTAAGACTGTGGGCTCTGGGCTGGTGTTTGTAACACCCGAGTTTATTGTCATGGGACACATGCAGTATATAGTACAGTACATGTATACACAGTGTGTTAAACTGTAAAACACTTTGGATGAAAGCATCTGATAAATAACAATACAGTATGTTAAAGGTCAGGACAAGAGTTTTTCCTTGTCAGGTCATGCAGTCAGGAAAACCTCCAGGACCTAAGTATGTTACCTTATCACTGATGTCTCATCTCTTATCCCCTCCAGGACCCCATCCCTGAGAAAGTTTCCCCCTCTACGGGCCCTGCGGCCGGGGGAACAGTCATCACCATCTCTGGGAAACACCTGGATACGGCAAACAAGGATGATGTCATTGTCACCGTGGGTGGAACGCCCTGTGAAGTGTAAGGATGATCACACTTGAGTCTTCCAACCCCTGCAGTTTGCTGTCTGGACAAGTTGCCTAAGTCATGTCCTATTCAATTGTTCTCTCAAGGCTGACCTCTAAAATATATTAGCCATAGGGTAATTGTGTTTGACTTGTTGTTCTTTTGAGATTACCATCTCTCCCCTCAACACTACGACCCCTGTTTGACCTGTCCCATAATGCTCTCTGTCCCTGTTTCTCCCTCAGGTTGTCGTTTGGCAGTGAGATCACCTGTGAGACAGGTGTATACAAGGGACAAAAGGTTCCATCGGAGACCCTGAGTGTCTCAATGAGGTATGGGAAGAGCACCACCAAGGACGTCCCTGGCTCCTTCCAGTACTCTGAGAACCCCAAACTCACTGACTACAGCCCCAAGACCAGCTTCGTATGGTGAGTAGAATCCAGGAACAATGTTCCAGAGAGGGTTGAAATTAAAGCACCTCTTTTTCTTTAAACAAAGCTTGGGTTGAATGCAAATCAGTTTGAAGCGGATAATGAAATGACAGTTTCTTATTGGACACATTCAGGTAGTGTCTCCCTCTTTCAAAACATTTCAAAAGGTTTCTCCTGTTTTGTGCTTCCTAACATGACCCTGATATATGGTGTCGTCGTCCAGTGTTTCAGTGGAGGCAGGAGCATTACATTTGTCATTTAGCAGATGTTCTTATCCAGAGCCACATAGTTAGTGCAGTCATCTTAAGATGGCTAGGTGGGACAACCACATATCAGTCATAGTACTGGAAATACATGTTTCCTCTGTCTATACCTTCACAGTCCAAGCTAGTTAGAGAGAAAAGAGTCAAGTGCGAGTGTTGGTTCACAAAACATGTTTTCAGAAGACGGGCAGGGACTCTGTTGTCCTAGCTTCAGGAGGAAGACGGCCAGGGACTCTGTTGTCCTAGCTTCAGGAGGAAGACGGGCAGGTACTCTGTTGTCCTAGCTTCAGGAGGAAGACAGGCAGGTACTCTGTTGTCCTAGCTTCAGGAGGAAGACGGGCAGGTACTCTGTTGTCCTAGCTTCAGGAGGAAGACGGGCAGGTACTCTGTTGTCCTAGCTTCAGGAGGAAGACGGGCAGGTACTCTGTTGTCCTAGCTTCAGGAGGAAGACGGGCAGGTACTCTGTTGTCCTAGCTTCAGGAGGAAGACGGGCAGGTACTCTGTTGTTCTAGCTTCAGGAGGAAGACGGGCAGGGACTCTGTTGTCCTAGCTTCAGGAGGAAGACGGGCAGGTACTCTGTTGTTCTAGCTTCAGGAGGAAGACGGGCAGGTACTCTGTTGTCCTAGCTTCAGGAGGAAGACGGGCAGGTACTCTGTTGTCCTAGCTTCAGGAGGAAGCTGGTTCCATCATTGGGGTGCCAGGACAGAGTAGAGCTTGGACTGGGCTGAGCGGGAGCTGCCCTCCCATAGGGGTGGGAGAGCCAAGAGACCTGAGGTGGCAGAATGGAGTGTTGGGATGTAGGGTTTGAACATAGCCTGAAGGTAGGGAGGGACAGTTCCTCTTGCTGTTCCGTAGGTAAGTATCATGGCATTATAGTGGATTCAAGCTTTGACTGGAAGCCAGTGGAGTGTGCGGAGGAGCAGGGACATGGGAAAAGTTAGGAAGGTTGAACATCAGGGGGGCTGCAGCGTTCTGCTGAGTTGCACAGGTTTGATGGCACAAGCGGGGAGCCCAGCCAACAGAGAGTTGCAGTAGAGTTGTGTTTTATTGAGAGCTGACGTGTGTGTTGTCTGGTGTTTCAGTGGAGGCAGGAGGATCGTGTGTGTGGGCAGTGGTTTTGACCTCGTCCAGAGAGCCTCCATGAAGGTGCTGCCCTCTGCTGATGACTTCTCTCAGTCCCCTCCCATTGAGGTTAGTGCACACTACTCACTACTTACACAATATGTTATCATTCTAGAGTCCACTCCTATTATACAATACACCTGTTATCATTCTAGAGTCCACTACTATTATACAATACATGTTATCATTCTAGAGTCCACTCCTATTATACACTACACCTAATGTTATCATTCTAGAGTCCACTACTATTATACAATACATGTTATCATTCTAGAGTCCACTCCTATTATACAATACACCTGTTATCATTCTAGAGTCCACTACTATTATACAATACATGTTATCATTCTAGAGTCCACTCCTATTATACAATACACCTGTTATCATTCTAGAGTCCACTACTATTATACAATACATGTTATCATTCTAGAGTCCACCACTATTATACACTACATCTAATGTTATCATTCTAGAGTCCACTCCTATTATACACTACATGTCATCATTCTAGAGTCCACTCCTATTATACAATACACCTGTTATCATTCTAGAGTCCACTACTATTATACAATACATGTTATCATTCTAGAGTCCACTACTATTATACACTACATCTAATGTTATCATTCTAGAGTCCACTACTATTATACAATACACCTGTTATCATTCTAGAGTCCACTCCTATTATACACTACACCTAATGTTATCATTCTAGAGTCCACTACTATTATACACTACATGTCATCATTCTAGAGTCCACTTCTATTATACAATACACGTTATCATTCTAGAGTCCACTCCTATTATACAATGCATGTTATCATTCTAGAGTCCACTCTTATTATACAATACACTACATGTTATCATTCTAGAGTCCACTAATATTATACAATACACACTACTCACACAATACACCTAATGTTATCAATACACATTTACATTTCTTTACATTTTAGTCATTTAGCAGACGCTCTTATCCAGAGAGACTTACAGTAGTGAATGCATACATTTCATACATTTAAAAAAATAGATATTTTATTTATTTATTATATTTTTATTTAATTTTTATTTATTTTCGTACTGGTCCCCCGTGGGAATCGAACCCAAAACCCTGGCGTTGCAAACACCATGCTCTACCAACTGAGCCACACGGGACCTACACACTACTCACACAATACACTACATGTTATCATTCTAGAGTCCACTACTATTATACAATACACTACATGTTATCATTCTAGAGTCCACTCCTATTATACAATACATGTTATCATTCTAGAGTCCACTCCTATTATACAATACACTACATGTTATCATTCTAGAGTCCACTACTATTATACAATACATGTTATCATTCTAGAGTCCACTCCTATTATACAATACACTACATGTTATCATTCTAGAGTCCACTACTATTATACAATACACTACATGTTATCATTCTAGAGTCCACTACTATTATACAATACATGTTATCATTCTAGAGTCCACTCCTATTATACAATACACTACATGTTATCATTCTAGAGTCCACTCCTATTATACAATACATGTTATCATTCTAGAGTCCACTACTATTATACAATACATGTTATCATTCTAGAGTCCACTACTATTATACAATACATGTTATCATTCTAGAGTCCACTACTATTATACAATACACTACATGTTATCATTCTAGACTCCACTACTATTATACAATACACTACATGTTATCATTCTAGAGTCCACTACTATTATACAATACATGTTATCATTCTAGAGTCCACTCCCATTGAGGTTAGTAGACCATTCCACAAGTTGTCTGTTTCCTGCCAGTAGTGTATTCGAATCCCTCTAGTGTCCTTTACTGTTGCTGTGGTATTATCCATGGCAGGTAGCTAGCATGTCCTAGTGTACAGTACTGTTGCTGTTGTATTATCCATGGCAGGTAGCTAGCATGTCCTAGTGTACAGTACTGTTGCTGTTGTATTATCCATGGCAGGTAGCTAGCATGTCCTAGTGTACAGTACTGTTGCTGTGGTATTATCCATGGCAGGTAGCTAGCATGTCCTAGTGTACAGTACTGTTGCTGTTGTATTATCCATGGCAGGTAGCTAGCATGTCCTAGTGTACAGTACTGTTGCTGTGGTATTATCCATGGCAGGTAGCTAGCATGTCCTAGTGTACAGTACTGTTGCTGTGGTATTATCCATGGCAGGTAGCTAGCATGTCCTAGTGTACAGTACTGTTGCTGCGGTATTACCCATGGCAGGTAGCTAGCATGTCCTAGTGTACAGTACTGTTGCTGTGGTATTATCCATGGCAGGTAGGTAGCATGTCCTGGTGTACAGTACTGTTGCTGCGGTATTATCCATGGCAGGTACCTAGTATGTCAACAGTGACTCAGTGAGTTTTATGTTTTTGTCTATGACTACAGACTTCTCTGTGAGACTAAACAGACTCCTGCCAGGAATGAAATTCAATGAAATATTTTAATCTCTCTCCTCTTCTCTCTCTTCTCCTCTCTTTTCTCTCTCTCTCTGCCCCCCTCTCCAGTTTATCCAGTATGCCGTACATAAGAACGACACTGTGCTGCTGTTTGACAGTCCAGCGGTGAACAGGTCCTCTGAGACCCAGTCCTTTAGGACCTTCCTCCAGCTAGACAAAGTGGAAGAGGAACTGAAGACCTTTGTCTACCACCCCGACCCGTTCTTCAATGAACTGACCAAGAACATCATCACTGAAACCATCATCATCGTCACGGTAAAGAACAGTAACACTACTCTTATGGGGTTGTGTTGTCATGGTTACGGTTTATGAATTTTTTGGTTATTTCTGGTAATACTCGCTTATCGTTTTCCGTGGGCCATTGTGGCTTAAATGTTATTCTGCTTCGGACTCCCGAGTGGCACAGTGGTCTAAGGCACTACATCGCAGTGCTAGCTGTGCCACTAGAGATTCTGGGTTCGAGTCCAGGCTCTGTCGCAGCTGGCCGCGACCGGGAGACCCATGGGCGGTGCACAATTAGCCCAGTGTGCGTCCGGGGTTAGGGGAGGGTTTGGCCGGCAGAGATGTCCTTGTCCCATCGTGCACTAGCGACTCCTGTGGCTGGCCGGGTGCAGTGCACGCTGACATGTTCACCAGGTGTACGGTGTTTCCTCCGACACATTGGTGCGGCTGGCTTCCGGGTTAAGTGGGCATTGTGTCAAGAAGCAGTGCGGCTTGGTTGGGTTGTGTTTCGGAGGACGCACGGCTCTCGACCTTCGCCTCTCCCGAGTCCGTACGGGAGTTGCAGCGATGAGACAAGACTGTAACTACCAATTGGATACCACGGAATTGGGGAGAAAAAGGGGTAACAAACAAACAAACCAAAAAATGTATTCTGCTTTGTGACTATGATGTCCCCCCGCAGAGAAAAGACAATTATAGTGCATTGATATTGAGGTAATCATATCTGCTATTACAGATGATTGCATGTCCCTGCAGTCCAGAGGTTAACAGCCAGCCACCTCTCTCTTTCTCCCCAGGGTCGTGGTTTCAGCAAGGCCATGACAGCTGAAGAAGCCCAGGCGTTCGTAGGAGATGCGTCCTGTAAGGTGACCATTCTGCAGGATGACAAGCTGTTCCTGGAAGCTCCGTCCACCCAGCCCAGAGCCCGCTCCAAACGCCAGCGCAGAGACACCAGCTCCGACCCTTTGGACCTAACGGTGACAACACTGGCCTTCTGTCTAAACCCAAGGCATAGAGAGAGAGAGGCTTCAGGCATTAGCACTGGACAAGCTGATGTCTCTCTGGCTCTCAACATGTATTTCAGATAGAAATGTACTGGAACACTAGCACCTATCTAAATCAGGGGTGTCCAAACTTTATCCAATGTCCTGTGTTGCAGGTGTGTTACTGCAGTCAAAGCAGTAACACACCTGATTCAACCATACAATAATCCTAGTCTTCTGACTGAGACCACTCAGTCCTGACAGAGACATATCAGTATCAACACCTTGATGTATATCTGGCTCTCCACAATTATACACGTCGTGTAGCTAATTAGCTTTCTTCTATTTGCCTTTAACTGACTTGAACTCTCTCTTTCTGTACATCTCTCTCTCTCTCTCTCTCTCTCTCTCTCTCTCTCTCTCTCTCTCTCTCTCTCTCTCTCTCTCCCTCACATCTCTTTCCCTTGCTGTCTATATCTCTCTCTCACATCTCTTTCCCTTGCTGTCTATATCTCTCTCTCCCTAACAGATAAAGTTTGGTAATGGTGAGTGGGTGGTGGGCTCAGTGAACTATGAGAGGAAGTATGAGGTTCCTTTGGCTATCATCATCCCAGCTGTCATCGTCCCTATGCTACTGTTCATAGCTGTGTCCGTCTACTGCTACAGGTACACAACTACACTTCCCATCAAGCACCACTCATGTAGTTCTGATGGGTGAATTGTTTTTACTTCACCCGGTGAAATGGGTGTCTGGAGTTTACACTCTAGGACCAATGAAATAATCTAAAATGTGCAAACTACAGATTCACATAGTGGAACAGTTCTGGAATCTAATAGACTGTTCCTATGTGTTAGTAGTCTAATGGACTGTTCCTATGTGTTAGTAGTCTAATGGACTGTTCCTATGTGTTAGTAGTCTAATGGACTGTTCCTGTGTGTTAGTAGTCTAATGGCCTGTTCCTGTGTGTTAGTAGTCTAATGGACTGTTCCTGTGTGTTAGTAGTCTAATGGACTGTTCCTGTGTGTTAGTAGTCTAATGGCCTGTTCCTGTGTGTTAGTAGTCTAATGGACTGTTCCTGTGTGTTAGTAGTCTAATGGCCTGTTCCTGTGTGTTAGTAGTCTAATGGACTGTTCCTGTGTGTTAGTAGTCTAATGGACTGTTCCTGTGTGTTAGTAGTCTAATGGCCTGTTCCTGTGTGTTAGTAGTCTAATGGACTGTTCCTGTGTGTTAGTAGTCTAATGGACTGTTCCTGTGTGTTAGTAGTCTAATGGACTGTTCCTGTGTGTTAGTAGTCTAATGGACTGTTCCTGTGTGTTAGTAGTCTAATGGACTGTTCCTGTGTGTTAGTAGTCTAATGGCCTGTTCCTGTGTGTTAGTAGTCTAATGGACTGTTCCTGTGTGTTAGTAGTCTAATGGCCTGTTCCTGTGTGTTAGTAGTCTAATGGACTGTTCCTATGTGTTAGTAGTCTAATGGACTGTTCCTGTGTGTTAGTAGTCTAATGGACTGTTCCTATGTGTTAGTAGTCTAATGGACTGTTCCTATGTGTTAGTAGTCTAATGGACTGTTCCTACGTGTTAGTAGTCTAATGGACTGTTCCTACGTGTTAATGTCTGTAGTCTAATGGACTGTTCCTACGTGTTAATGTCTGTAGTCTAATGGACTGTTCCTGTGTGTTAGTAGTCTAATGGACTGTTCCTGTGTGTTAGTAGTCTAATGGACTGTTCCTGTGTGTTAGTAGTCTAATGGACTGTTCCTGTGTGTTAGTAGTCTAATGGACTGTTCCTGTGTGTTAGTAGTCTAATGGACTGTTCCTGTGTGTTAGTAGTCTAATGGACTGTTCCTGTGTGTTAGTAGTCTAATGGCCTGTTCCTGTGTGTTAGTAGTCTAATGGACTGTTCCTGTGTGTTAGTAGTCTAATGGACTGTTCCTGTGTGTTAGTAGTCTAATGGACTGTTCCTGTGTGTTAGTAGTCTAATGGACTGTTCCTGTGTGTTAGTAGTCTAATGGACTGTTCCTGTGTGTTAGTAGTCTAATGGACTGTTCCTGTGTGTTAGTAGTCTAATGGACTGTTCCTGTGTGTTAGTAGTCTAATGGACTGTTCCTGTGTGTTAGTAGTCTAATGGACTGTTCCTGTGTGTTAGTAGTCTAATGGACTGTTCCTGTGTGTTAGTAGTCTAATGGACTGTTCCTGTGTGTTAGTAGTCTAATGGACTGTTCCTGTGTGTTAGTAGTCTAATGGACTGTTCCTGTGTGTTAGTAGTCTAATGGACTGTTCCTGTGTGTTAGTAGTCTAATGGACTGTTCCTATGTGTTAGTAGTCTAATGGACTGTTCCTGTGTGTTAGTAGTCTAATGGACTGTTCCTGTGTGTTAGTAGTCTAATGGACTGTTCCTATGTGTTAGTAGTCTAATGGACTGTTCCTGTGTGTTAGTAGTCTAATGGACTGTTCCTATGTGTTAGTAGTCTAATGGCCTGTTCCTGTGTGTTAGTAGTCTAATGGACTGTTCCTGTGTGTTAGTAGTCTAATGGACTGTTCCTGTGTGTTAGTAGTCTAATGGACTGTTCCTATGTGTTAGTAGTCTAATGGACTGTTCCTATGTGTTAGTAGTCTAATGGACTGTTCCTGTGTGTTAGTAGTCTAATGGCCTGTTCCTATGTGTTAGTAGTCTAATGGACTGTTCCTGTGTGTTAGTAGTCTAATGGACTGTTCCTGTGTGTTAGTAGTCTAATGGACTGTTCCTGTGTGTTAGTAGTCTAATGGACTGTTCCTGTGTGTTAGTAGTCTAATGGACTGTTCCTGTGTGTTAGTAGTCTAATGGCCTGTTCCTGTGTGTTAGTAGTCTAATGGCCTGTTCCTGTGTGTTAGTAGTCTAATGGACTGTTCCTGTGTGTTAGTAGTCTAATGGACTGTTCCTGTGTGTTAGTAGTCTAATGGACTGTTCCTGTGTGTTAGTTGTCTAATGGACTGTTCCTATGTGTTAGTAGTCTAATGGACTGTTCCTGTGTGTTAGTAGTCTAATGGACTGTTCCTACGTGTTAATGTCTGTAGTCTAATGGACTGTTCCTATGTGTTAGTAGTCTAATGGACTGTTCCTGTGTGTTAGTAGTCTAATGGACTGTTCCTGTGTGTTAGTAGTCTAATGGCCTGTTCCTGTGTGTTAGTAGTCTAATGGACTGTTCCTGTGTGTTAGTAGTCTAATGGACTGTTCCTGTGTGTTAGTAGTCTAATGGCCTGTTCCTGTGTGTTAGTAGTCTAATGGACTGTTCCTGTGTGTTAGTAGTCTAATGGACTGTTCCTGTGTGTTAGTAGTCTAATGGACTGTTCCTGTGTGTTAGTAGTCTAATGGACTGTTCCTGTGTGTTAGTAGTCTAATGGACTGTTCCTGTGTGTTAGTAGTCTAATGGACTGTTCCTGTGTGTTAGTAGTCTAATGGACTGTTCCTGTGTGTTAGTAGTCTAATGGACTGTTCCTGTGTGTTAGTAGTCTAATGGACTGTTCCTGTGTGTTAGTAGTCTAATGGACTGTTCCTGTGTGTTAGTAGTCTAATGGACTGTTCCTGTGTGTTAGTAGTCTAATGGACTGTTCCTACGTGTTAGTAGTCTAATGGACTGTTCCTATGTGTTAGTAGTCTAATGGACTGTTCCTGTGTGTTAGTAGTCTAATGGACTGTTCCTATGTGTTAGTTGTCTAATGGACTGTTCCTATGTGTTAGTAGTCTAATGGACTGTTCCTGTGTGTTAGTAGTCTAATGGCCTGTTCCTGTGTGTTAGTAGTCTAATGGACTGTTCCTGTGTGTATATGACAGGAGGAAGAGCCAGCAGGCAGAGAGAGAGTATGAGAAAGTGAAACACCAGTTGGAGAATCTGGAGGAGAGCGTGAGAGACCGCTGCAAGAAGGAATTCACAGGTATGTTCACACACCATACACTGCTATAACATTACATACACTATCACACACTACACACTGCTTTTAACATTACACACACTATCACACACACTATCACACACCATACACTGCTATAACATTACATACACTATCACACACACTATCACACACCATACACTGCTATAACATTACACATACACTATCACACACCACACACTGCTATAACATTACACACACTATCACACACACTATCACACATCATACACTGCTATAACATTTCACACACCACACACACTATCACACACCATACACTGCTATAACATTACACACACTATCACACACCACACACTGCTATAACATTACACACACTATCACACACACAGCTATAACATTACACACACACTATCACACACCACACACACAGCTATAACATTACACACTATCACAATACACACACACACACACACTATCACACACCATACACTGCTATAACATTACACACACTATCACACACCACACACACAGCTATAACATTACACACACACTATCACACACCACACACACAGCTATAACATTACACACACACACTATCACAATACACACACACACACACTATCACACACCATACACTGCTATAACATTACACACACTATCACACACCATACACTGCTATAACATTACACACACACTATCACAATACACACACACACACACACACACACACACACACTATCACACACCATACACTGCTATAACATTTCACACACCACACACACTATCACACACCACACACTGCTATAACATTACACACACTATCACACACCATACACACAGCTATAACATTACACACACTATCACACACCATACACTGCTATAACATTACACACACTATCACACACCACACACACAGCTATAACATTACACACACACTATCACACACCACACACACAGCTATAACATTACACACACACACTATCACAATACACACACACACACACTATCACACACCATACACTGCTATAACATTACACACACTATCACACACCATACACTGCTATAACATTACACACACACTATCACAATACACACACACACACTATCACACACCATACACTGCTATAACATTACACACACTATCACACACCACACACACTGCTATAACATTACACACACTATCACACACCACACACACTGCTATAACATTACACACACTATCACACACCACACACACTGCTATAACATTACACACGCACTATCAAATCAAATGTTATTAGTCACATGCGCCGAATACAACAGGTGTTGATCTTACAGTGAAATTCTTACTTACAAGCCCCTAACCAACAATGCAGTTTAAAAAATAAGAATAAGAATTAAAAGTAACAAATAATTAAAGAACCGCAGTAAAATAACAATAGTGAGACTATATACAGGGGTACCAGTACAGAGTCAATGTGCAGGGCACCGGTTAGTCAAGGTAATATGTACATGTAGGTAGAGTTATTAAAGTGACTATGCATAGATAATATCAGAGAGTAGCAGCCTGTGTAAATGCAAATAGTCTGGGTAGCCATTTGATTAGCTGTTCAGGAGTGTTATGGCTTTGGGGTAGCAGTTTGTTTAGAAGCCTCTTGGACCTTGACTTGGTGCTCCGGTAGCCGCTTGCCGTGTGGTAGCAGAAAGAACAGTCTAGAACAGTCACACCACATACACTGCTGTAACATTACACACACACGCCTGGCTCCCGAGTGGCGCAGCGGTCTAAAGCACTGCATCTCAGTGCTAGAGGGGTCACTACAGACACCCTGGTTCGATTCCAGGCTGTATCCCAACCGGCCGTGATTGGGAGTCCCATAGGGCGGAGCACAATTGGCCCAGCGTCGTCAGGGTTTGGCCGGTGTAGGCAGTCATTGTAAATAAGAATTTGTTCTTAACTGACTTACCTAGTTAAATAAAGGTTACATGAAAAAATAATTTAAAAACACACCACATCCACTGCTATAACATTACACATCTTGTTGTTTGGGTTCTCCTAGGAGCTAGTCTTGTTGTTGTGTCCTGGTTCTCCTAGGAGCTAGTCTTGTTGTTGTTGTTGTGTTCTGGTTCTCCTAGGAGCTAGTCTTGTTGTTGTGTTCTGGTTCTCCTAGGAGCTAGTCTTGTTGTTGTGTTCTGGTTCTCCTAGGAGCTAGTCTTGTTGTTGTGTTCTGGTTCTCCTAGGAGCTAGTCTTGTTGTTGTGTTCTGGTTCTCCTAGGAGCTAGTCTTGTGTTCTGGTTCTCCTAGGAGCTAGTCTTGTTGTTGTGTCCTGGTTCTCCTAGGAGCTAGTCTTGTTGTTGTGTCCTGGTTCTCCTAGGAGCTAGTCTTGTTGTTGTGTTCTGGTTCTCCTAGGAGCTAGTCTTGTGTCCTGGTTCTCCTAGGAGCTAGTCTTGTTGTTGTGTCCTGGTTCTCCTAGGAGCTAGTCTTGTTGTTGTGTCCTGGTTCTCCTAGGAGCTAGTCTTGTTGTTGTTGTTCTGGTTCTCCTAGGAGCTAGTCTTGTTGTTGTGTTCTGGTTCTCCTAGGAGCTAGTCTTGTTGTTGTGTCCTGGTTCTCCTAGGAGCTAGTCTTGTTGTTGTGTCCTGGTTCTCCTAGGAGCTAGTCTTGTTGTTGTGTTCTGGTTCTCCTAGGAGCTAGTCTTGTTGTTGTGTTCTGGTTCTCCTAGGAGCTAGTCTTGTTGTTGTGTTCGGGTTCTCCTAGGAGCTAGTCTTGTTGTTGTGTTCGGGTTCTCCTAGGAGCTAGTCTTGTTGTTGTGTTCGGGTTCTCCTAGGAGCTAGTCTTGTTGTTGTGTCCTGGTTCTCCTAGGAGCTAGTCTTGTTGTTGTGTTCTGGTTCTCCTAGGAGCTAGTCTTGTTGTTGTGTCCTGGTTCTCCTAGGAGCTAGTCTTGTGTTCTGGTTCTCCTAGGAGCTAGTCTTGTGTCCTGGTTCTCCTAGGAGCTAGTCTTGTTGTTGTGTCCTGGTTCTCCTAGGAGCTAGTCTTGTTGTTGTGTCCTGGTTCTCCTAGGAGCTAGTCTTGTTGTTGTGTTCTGGTTCTCCTAGGAGCTAGTCTTGTGTCCTGGTTCTCCTAGGAGCTAGTCTTGTTGTTGTGTCCTGGTTCTCCTAGGAGCTAGTCTTGTTGTTGTGTCCTGGTTCTCCTAGGAGCTAGTCTTGTTGTTGTGTCCTGGTTCTCCTAGGAGCTAGTCTTGTTGTTGTGTCCTGGTTCTCCTAGGAGCTAGTCTTGTTGTTGTGTCCTGGTTCTCCTAGGAGCTAGTCTTGTTGTTCTGGTTCTCCTAGGAGCTAGTCTTGTTGTTGTGTCCTGGTTCTCCTAGGAGCTAGTCTTGTTGTTGTGTCCTGGTTCACCTAGGAGCTAGTCTTGTTGTTGTGTTCTGGTTCTCCTAGGAGCTAGTCTTGTTGTTGTGTTCTGGTTCTCCTAGGAGCTAGTCTTGTTGTTGTGTTCTGGTTCTCCTAGGAGCTAGTCTTGTTGTTGTGTCCTGGTTCTCCTAGGAGCTAGTCTTGTTGTTGTGTTCTGGTTCTCCTAGGAGCTAGTCTTGTTGTTGTGTTCTGGTTCTCCTAGGAGCTAGTCTTGTTGTTGTGTTCTGGTTCTCCTAGGAGCTAGTCTTGTTGTTGTGTCCTGGTTCTCCTAGGAGCTAGTCTTGTTGTTGTGTCCTGGTTCTCCTAGGAGCTAGTCTTGTTGTTGTGTCCTGGTTCTCCTAGGAGCTAGTCTTGTTGTTGTGTCCTGGTTCTCCTAGGAGCTAGTCTTGTTGTTGTGTCCTGGTTCTCCTAGGAGCTAGTCTTGTTGTTGTGTTCTGGTTCTCCTAGGAGCTAATCTTGTGATCTGGTTCACCTAGGAGCTAGTCTTGTGTCCCGGTTCTCCTAGGAGCTAGTCTTGTTGTTGTTGTTCTGGTTCTCCTAGGAGCTAGTCTTGTTGTTGTTCTGGTTCTCCTAGGAGCTAGTCTTGTGTTCTGGTTCTCCTAGGAGCTAGTCTTGTGTTCTGGTTCTCCTAGGAGCTAGTCTTGTTGTTGTGTTCTGGTTCTCCTAGGAGCTAGTCTTGTTGTTGTGTTCTGGTTCTCCTAGGAGCTAGTCTTGTGTTCTGGTTCACCTAGGAGCTAGTCTTGTGTCCTGGTTCTCCTAGGAGCTAGTCTTGTTGTTGTTGTTCTGGTTCTCCTAGGAGCTAGTCTTGTTGTTGTTGTTGTTCTGGTTCTCCTAGGAGCTAGTCTTGTTGTTCTGGTTCTCCTAGGAGCTAGTCTTGTGTTCTGGTTCTCCTAGGAGCTAGTCTTGTGTTCTGGTTCTCCTAGGAGCTAGTCTTGTTGTTGTTGTTCTGGTTCTCCTAGGAGCTAGTCTTGTTGTTGTGTCCTGGTTCTCCTAGGCGCTAGTCTTGTTGTTGTGTCCTGGTTCTCCTAGGAGCTAGTCTTGTTGTTGTGTCCTGGTTCTCCTAGGAGCTAGTCTTGTTGTTGTGTCCTGGTTCTCCTAGGAGCTAGTCTTGTTGTTGTGTTCTGGTTCTCCTAGGAGCTAGTCTTGTTGTTCTGGTTCTCCTAGGAGCTAGTCTTGTGTTCTGGTTCTCCTAGGAGCTAGTCTTGTTGTTGTGTCCTGGTTCTCCTAGGAGCTAGTCTTGTTGTTGTGTCCTGGTTCTCCTTGGAGCTAGTCTTGTGTTCTGGTTCTCCTAGGAGCTAGTCTTGTTGTTGTTGTTCTGGTTCTCCTAGGAGCTAGTCTTGTTGTTGTGTTCTGGTTCTCCTAGGAGCTAGTCTTGTTGTTGTGTTCTGGTTCTCCTAGGAGCTAGTCTTGTTGTTCTGGTTCTCCTAGGAGCTAGTCTTGTGTTCTGGTTCTCCTAGGAGCTAGTCTTGTGTTCTGGTTCTCCTAGGAGCTAGTCTTGTTGTTGTGTTCTGGTTCTCCTAGGAGCTAGTCTTGTTGTTGTGTCCGTGTTCTCCTAGGAGCTAGTCTTGTTGTTGTTGTCCTGGTTCTCCTAGGAGCTAGTCTTGTTGTTGTGTCCTGGTTCTCCTAGGAGCTAGTCTTGTTGTTGTGTCCTGGTTCTCCTAGGAGCTAGTCTTGTTGTTGTTGTGTCCTGGTTCTCCTAGGAGCTAGTCTTGTTGTTGTTCTGTCCTGGTTCTCCTAGGAGCTAGTCTTGTTGTTGTTGTTGTGTCCTGGTTCTCCTAGGAGCTAGTCTTGTTGTTGTTGTGTCCTGGTTCTCCTAGGAGCTAGTCTTGTTGTTGTTGTGTCCTGGTTCTCCTAGGAGCTAGTCTTGTTGTTGTTGTGTCCTGGTTCTCCTAGGAGCTAGTCTTGTTGTTGTTGTGTCCTGGTTCTCCTAGGAGCTAGTCTTGTTGTTGTTGTTCTGGTTCTCCTAGGAGCTAGTCTTGTTGTTGTTGTTCTGGTTCTCCTAGGAGCTAGTCTTGTTGTTGTGTTGTGGTTCTCCTAGGAGCTAGTCTTGTTGTTGTTGTTCTGGTTCTCCTAGGAGCTAGTCTTGTTGTTGTGTTCTGGTTCTCCTAGGAGCTAGTCTTGTTGTTGTGTTTTGGTTCTCCTAGGAGCTAGTCTTGTTGTTGTTGTTCTGGTTCTCCTTGGAGCTAGTCTTGTTGTTGTTGTTCTGGTTCTCCTAGGAGCTAGTCTTGTTGTTGTTGTTCTGGTTCTCCTAGGAGCTAGTCTTGTTGTTGTGTTCTGGTTCTCCTAGGAGCTAGTCTTGTTGTTGTGTTCTGTATCTTCATCCAGACCTGATGATTGAGATGGAGGACCAGACCAATGACCTGAGTGAGGCCAGGATCCCCTTCCTGGACTATAAAACCTACACAGACCGGGTCTTCTTCCTGCCCTCTAAAGATGGGGACAACGACGTTATGATCACTGGCAAGCTGGACATCCCCGAGGGACGGAAGGTCATCGTAGCTCAGGCCCTCAACCAGTTCTCCAACCTGCTCAACTCCAAGACCTTCCTCATCAATGTAGGTTTACTCAGCTAGCTGAGATGGCTGTTTCTCTCGCTGTCCGTCTGGCTCTGTCTGTCTATTAGTCTGGCTGCCTGTCTACAGTAGTTGTGTCTGATACAGTTTGAGTATTGCCATCGTTCTGTACCTACAGATGTTCTATAGAGTTATAGTGAGTTGCTAACCCCATCTCTCTGTTGTGTATCTGTGTGTTCTTAGTTCATCAAGACCTTGGAGGGCCGTCCAGACTTTAACGCCAGGTCCAGGGTCTACTTTGCCTCGTTACTAACCGTGGCTCTGCACGGTAAACTAGAGTACTACACAGACATCATGAGAAGCCTGCTGCTGGAGCTGATGGAGGAATACGTGCACAGCAAGAACCCCAAACTCATGCTGCGCAGGTCAGACACACACAGCCTTCCAATCAGGCTGGTCTTCATGAAAACAGGCATTTCTTATTGGACAAGGTTTGATAGTAGCTCTCTGTTCAGTAGTGTTTTGGTATGGTCCTAGTAAACACAACACAGGTGGATGGCAGTAGTTAACATGCTGACTGTGTGTGTACAGGTCAGAGACAGTAGTTAACATGCTGACTGTGTGTGTACAGGTCAGACAGTAGTTAACATGCTGACTGTGTGTGTACAGGTCAGACAGTAGTTAACATGCTGACTGTGTGTGTACAGGTCAGACAGTAGTTAACATGCTGACTGTGTGTGTACAGGTCAGACAGTAGTTAACATGCTGACTGTGTGTGTACAGGTCAGACAGTAGTTAACATGCTGACTGTGTGTGTACAGGTCAGACAGTAGTTAACATGCTGACTGTGTGTGTACAGGTCAGACAGTAGTTAACATGCTGACTGTGTGTGTACAGGTCAGAGGCAGTAGTTAACATGCTGACTGTGTGTGTACAGGTCAGACAGTAGTTAACATGCTGACTGTGTGTGTACAGGTCAGACAGTAGTTAACATGCTGACTGTGTGTGTACAGGTCAGACAGTAGTTAACATGCTGACTGTGTGTGTACAGGTCAGACAGTACTTAACATGCTGACTGTGTGTGTACAGGTCAGACAGTAGTTAACATGCTGACTGTGTGTGTACAGGTCAGAGACAGTAGTTAACATGCTGACTGTGTGTGTACAGGTCAGAGACAGTAGTTAACATGCTGACTGTGTGTGTACAGGTCAGACAGTAGTTAACATGCTGACTGTGTGTGTACAGGTCAGAGACAGTAGTTAACATGCTGACTGTGTGTGTACAGGTCAGACAGTAGTTAACATGCTGACTGTGTGTGTACAGGTCAGACAGTAGTTAACATGCTGACTGTGTGTGTACAGGTCAGACAGTAGTTAACATGCTGACTGTGTGTGTACAGGTCAGAGACAGTACTTAACATGCTGACTGTGTGTGTACAGGTCAGACAGTAGTTAACATGCTGACTGTGTGTGTACAGGTCAGACAGTAGTTAACATGCTGACTGTGTGTGTACAGGTCAGAGACAGTACTTAACATGCTGACTGTGTGTGTACAGGTCAGACAGTAGTTAACATGCTGACTGTGTGTGTACAGGTCAGACAGTAGTTAACATGCTGACTGTGTGTGTACAGGTCAGACAGTAGTTAACATGCTGACTGTGTGTGTACAGGTCAGAGACAGTAGTTAACATGCTGACTGTGTGTGTGCAGGTCAGAGACAGTAGTTAACATGCTGACTGTGTGTGTGCAGGTCAGACAGTAGTTAACATGCTGACTGTGTGTGTGCAGGTCAGAGACAGTAGTTAACATGCTGACTGTGTGTGTACAGGTCAGACAGTAGTTAACATGCTGACTGTGTGTGTGCAGGTCAGAGACAGTAGTTAACATGCTGACTGTGTGTGTACAGGTCAGACAGTAGTTAACATGCTGACTGTGTGTGTACAGGTCAGAGACAGTAGTTAACATGCTGACTGTGTGTGTACAGGTCAGAGACAGTAGTTAACATGCTGACTGTGTGTGTACAGGTCAGAGACAGTAGTTAACATGCTGACTGTGTGTGTACAGGTCAGACAGTAGTTAACATGCTGACTGTGTGTGTGCAGGTCAGACAGTACTTAACATGCTGACTGTGTGTGTACAGGTCAGAGACAGTAGTTAACATGCTGACTGTGTGTGTACAGGTCAGACAGTAGTTAACATGCTGACTGTGTGTGTACAGGTCAGACAGTAGTTAACATGCTGACTGTGTGTGTACAGGTCAGACAGTAGTTAACATGCTGACTGTGTGTGTACAGGTCAGACAGTAGTTAACATGCTGACTGTGTGTGTACAGGTCAGACAGTAGTTAACATGCTGACTGTGTGTGTACAGGTCAGAGACAGTAGTTAACATGCTGACTGTGTGTGTACAGGTCAGACAGTAGTTAACATGCTGACTGTGTGTGTACAGGTCAGACAGTAGTTAACATGCTGACTGTGTGTGTACAGGTCAGACAGTAGTTAACATGCTGACTGTGTGTGTACAGGTCAGAGACAGTAGTTAACATGCTGACTGTGTGTGTACAGGTCAGAGACAGTAGTTAACATGCTGACTGTGTGTGTACAGGTCAGACAGTAGTTAACATGCTGACTGTGTGTGTACAGGTCAGACAGTAGTTAACATGCTGACTGTGTGTGTACAGGTCAGACAGTAGTTAACATGCTGACTGTGTGTGTACAGGTCAGACAGTAGTTAACATGCTGAATGTGTGTGTACAGGTCAGACAGTAGTTAACATGCTGACTGTGTGTGTGCAGGTCAGACAGTAGTTAACATGCTGACTGTGTGTGTGCAGGTCAGACAGTAGTTAACATGCTGACTGTGTGTGTACAGGTCAGACAGTAGTTAACATGCTGACTGTGTGTGTACAGGTCAGACAGTAGTTAACATGCTGACTGTGTGTGTACAGGTCAGACAGTAGTTAACATGCTGACTGTGTGTGTACAGGTCAGACAGTAGTTAACATGCTGACTGTGTGTGTACAGGTCAGACAGTAGTTAACATGCTGACTGTGTGTGTACAGGTCAGACAGTAGTTAACATGCTGAATGTGTGTGTACAGGTCAGACAGTAGTTAACATGCTGACTGTGTGTGTACAGGTCAGAGACGGTGGTGGAGAGGATGCTGTGTAACTGGATGTCCATCTGTCTGTATCAGTTCCTCAAGGTGAGACTCACCCTGTTTATTCAAACTTGCTCTTTTAAACCCTCACGCTCTCTCAACCGCCCGCCCGCCTGCCTGCAATTTCTAATGTTTTAGATGAAATGTTCCAATTTATTTGGTCTTATTGATTTTTGGATTAAAGCGCTCTTTAAACAATCAGTCATGTGTGACAGTGAACATGGAGCTGTATCTTCAGTAATTACACTGAGAGAATGGTCTCATTAGTACTGCTGAGCTCACTCCCCTCTCTGTGTGTGTGTGTGTGTGTGTGTGTGTGTGTGTGTGTGTGTGTGTGTGTGTGTGTGTGTGTGTGTGTGTGTGTGTGTGTGTGTGCGCGCGCATCTTCACTTTGTGTGTGTAGGACTCTGCGGGAGAGCCCCTATACAAGCTGTTCAAGGCCATCAAGCACCAGGTAGAGAAGGGTCCAGTGGACGCTAAGATGAAGAAGGCCAAGTACACTCTGAACGACACGGGACTCCTAGGGGACGACGTGGAGTACTGCGTCCTGGTGAGTACACTCTGAACGACACGGGACTCCTAGGGGACGACGTGGAGTACTGCGTCCTGGTGAGTACACTCTGAACGACACGGGACTCCTAGGGGACGACGTGGAGTACTGCGTCCTAGTGAGTACACTCTGAACGACACGGGACTCCTAGGGGACGACGTGGAGTACTGCGTCCTGGTGAGTACACTCTGAACGACATGGGGCTCCTAGGGGACGATGTGGAGTACTGCGTCCTGGTGAGTACACTCTGAACGACACGGGACTCCTAGGGGACGACGTGGAGTACTGCGTCCTGGTGAGTACACTCTGAACGACATGGGGCTCCTAGGGAACAACGTGGAGTACTGCGTCCTGGTGAGTACACTCTGAACGACACGGGACTCTTAGGGGACGACGTGGAGTACTGCGTCCTGGTGAGTACACTCTGAACGACACGGGACTCCTAGGGGACGACGTGGAGTACTGCGTCCTGGTGAGTACACTCTGAATGACACGGGGCTCCTAGGGGACGACGTGGAGTACTGCGTCCTGGTGAGTACACTCTGAACGACACGGGGCTCCTAGGGAACGACGTGAAGTACTGCGTCCTAGTGAGTACACTCTGAACGACACGGGGCTCCTAGGGAACGACGTGAAGTACTGCGTCCTAGTGAGTACACTCTGAACGACACGGGGCTCCTAGGTGACGATGTGGAGTACTGCGTCCTAGTGAGTACACTCTGAACGACACGGGACTCCTAGGGGACGACGTGGAGTACTGCGTCCTGGTGAGTACACTCTGAACGACATGGGGCTCCTAGGGAACAACGTGGAGTACTGCGTCCTGGTGAGTACACTCTGAACGACACGGGACTCTTAGGGGACGACGTGGAGTACTGCGTCCTGGTGAGTACACTCTGAACGACACGGGACTCCTAGGGGACGACGTGGAGTACTGCGTCCTGGTGAGTACACTCTGAATGACACGGGGCTCCTAGGGGACGACGTGGAGTACTGCGTCCTGGTGAGTACACTCTGAACGACACGGGGCTCCTAGGGAACGACGTGAAGTACTGCGTCCTAGTGAGTACACTCTGAACGACACGGGGCTCCTAGGGAACGACGTGAAGTACTGCGTCCTGGTGAGTACACTCTGAACGACACGGGGCTCCTAGGGGACGACGTGGAGTACTGCATCCTGGTGAGTACACTCTGAACGACACGGGGCTCCTAGGGGACGATGTGGAGTACTGCGTCCTGGTGAGTACACACTGTACCGCACCGCTCAAAGAATTACAATTAATAGAAGAGATATTCCTATTCAAAGCAGCACTCCATGGTGGGTGAACCAGCAGACATTTTGAGTGAACTGGATTCTCCAGCTATAACCACTCTACTACCGATTTTGTAATTCTACAACACAAACCCTCAATACAAGAACACTGGCTCTCTTATCAAGTCTAACCATCTGCTCTGGTTCCTGCGATCTAGTCCTAATGCCCTCTACTCACACTGGTACCTGCTCCTCTATGGATGATCTCACTCTGTGTATTATTGTGATGCGTACGTGACCCAGGACACATAGTGAGGTCCTGGGTCTGTAGATGTCTGTGGACTGTAGATGTCCACTAACATCACATGGAATGAAATAATGACTTTGAGCAGAGTGTCTCAGAGCTCAGTGAGGACAGAGTGAGCGTGTCGAGAGAGTGAGCGTGTCGAGAGAGTGAGAGTGTCGAGAGAGTGAGAGCGTCGAGAGAGTGAGAGCGTCGAGAGAGTGAGAGCGTCGAGAGAGTGAGAGCGTCGAGAGAGTGAGCGTGCGTCGAGAGAGTGAGAGCGTCGAGAGAGTGAGAGCGTCGAGAGAGTGAGCGTGCGTCGCGAGAGAGAGCGTGCGTCGCGAGAGAGAGCGTGCGTCGCGAGAGAGAGCTCAATAAGGAGCAGAGACAGGCTAGAGGTAAATGTTTCCATCAGACTATACTAATAAGGTTGGTTTAATGGACCCTCTAATATGATTGGCTCTCATAATGGACCCTGTAATATGATTGGCTCTCGTAATTGACTTCTGTGAAAACAGCGTGTCATCATCTGGATGAGAAATCAGCTCAGTGATTTATGGGAAAACTGATAGAGAGAGACATCATGTTTCACGTCTTCTCTCCCCATGCTGTTTTTCATTCATTTAGGCAATAAACCGTATTTTAGTCCAATAATCAATACACACAAGGCAAATTCATCTACAGAATGCTGTTTTAGACAGCTGTACCCAACATGTTGCTATCATCTACCAAAACAAATGGGTGTGACCTAATCATGAGGTCAGTGTGATTCTGGATGATAGATGATTGACAGCTGTGTGTGTCCAACCAGACCCTGCAGGTGCTGGTGCACGGGGAGGGACCAGACGTGACGCCGGTGAAGGTGCTAAACTGTGACACCATCTCTCAGGTGAAGGAGAAGATCATTGAACAGGTGTACCGCAACCTGCCCTACTCACAGAGACCCAAGGTGGACAGTGTTGCTCTGGGTGAGAACACACGGTTCTACCACTGTTATCCTGTGCTAAGAGTTGGGGGAACAACCATGAGTTTCATGTTTTTGCATGTACGTTAGTCTACATACAGTTGAAGTAGGAAGTTTACATACACTTTGAAGTAGGAAGTTTACATACAGGTTGGAGTCATTAAAACTCGTTTTTCAACCACTGCACAAATTTCTTGTTAACAAACTATAGTTTTGGCAAGTCGGTTAGGACATCTACTTTGTGCATTACACAAGTAATTTTTCCAACAATTGTTTACAGGCAGATTATTTCACTTATAATTCACTATATCACAATTGCAGTGGGTCAGAAGTTTACATACACTAAGTTGACTGCACCTTTAAACAGCTTTTGAAATTCCAGAAAATGATGTCATGGCTATAGAAGCTTCTGATAGGCTAATTCACATCATTTGAGTCAATTGGAGCTGTACATGTGGATTTATTTCAAGGCCTACCTTCAAACTCAGTCCCTCTTTGCTTGACATCATAGGAAAATCAAAAGAAATCAGCCAAGACCTCAGAAAAAAAATTCGAGACCTCCACAAGTCTGGTTCATCCTTGGCAGCAATTTCCAAACGCCTGAAGGAACCACGTTCATCTGTACAAACAATAGTACGCAAGTATAAACACCATGGGACCACGCAGCCGTCATACCACTCAGGAAGGAGATGCGTTCTGTCTCCTAGAGATGAACGTACTTTGGTGCGAAAAGTGCAAATCAATCCCAGAACAACAGCGAAGGACCTTGTGAAGATGCTGGAGGAAACAGGTAGAAAAGTATCTACAGTGAGGGAAAAAAGTATTTGATCCCCTGCTGATTTTGTACGTATGCCCACTGACAAAGAAATGAACAGTCTATAATTTTAATGGTAGGTTTATTTGAACAGTGAGAGACAGAATAACAACAAAAACGCATGTCAAAAATGTTATAAATTGATTTGCATTTTAATGCTCAAAAAAATAAAGGGAACACTTAAACAACACAATGTAACTCCAAGTCAATCACACTTCTGTGAAATCAAACTGTCCACTTAGGAAGCAACACTGATTGACAATACATTTCACATGCTGTTGTGCAAATGGAATAGACAACAGGTGGAAATTATAGGCAATTAGCAAGACACCCCCAATAAAGGAGTGGTTCTGCAGGTGGGGACCACAGACCACTTCTCAGTTCCTATGCTTCCTGGCTGATGTTTTGGTCACTTTTGAATGCTGGCGGTGCTTTCACTCTAGTGGTAGCATGAGACGGAGTCTACAACCCACACAAGTGGCTCAGGTAGTGCAGCTCATCCAGGATGGCACATCAATGCGAGCTGTGGCAAGAAGGTTTGCTGTGTCTGTCAGCGTAGTGACCAGAGCTTGGAGGCACTACCAGGAGACAGGCCAGTACATCAGGAGACGTGGAGGAGGCCGTAGGAGGGCAACAACCCAGCAGCAGGACCGCTACCTCCGCCTTTGTGCAAGGAGGAGCAGGAGAAGCACTGCCAGAGCCCTGCAAAATGACCTCCAGCAGGCCACAAATGTGCATGTGTCTGCTCAAACGGTCAGAAACAGACTCCATGAGGGTGGTATGAGGGCCCGACGTCCACAGGTGGGGGTTGTGCTTACAGCCCAACACCGTGCAGGACGTTTGGCATTTGCCAGAGAACACCAAGATTGGCAAATTCGCCACTGGCGCCCTGTGCTCTTCACAGATGAAAGCAGGTTCACACTGAGCACGTGACAGACGTGACAGAGTCTGGAGACGCCGTGGAGAACGTTCTGCTGCCTGCAACATCCTCCAGCATGACCGGTTTGGCGGTGGGTCAGTCATGGTGTGGGGTGGTATTTCTTTGGGGGGCCGCACAGCCCTCCATGTGCTCGCCAGAGGTAGCCTGACTGCCATTAGGTACCGAGATGAGATCCTCAAACCCCTTGTGAGAGCATATGCTGGTGCGGTTGGCCCTGGGTTCCTCCTAATGTAAGACAATGCTAGACCTCATGTGGCTGGAGTGTGTCAGCAGTTCCTGCAAGAGGAAGGCATTGATGCTATGGACTGGCCCGCCCGTTCCCCAGACCTGAATCCAATTGAGCACATCTGGGACATCATGTCTCGCTCCATCCACCAACGCCACGTTGCACCACAGACTGTCCAGGAGTTTGCGGACGCTTTAGTCCAGGTCTGGGAGGAGATCCCTCAGGAGACCATCCACCACCTCATTAGGAGCATGCCCAGGTCATACAGGCACGTGGAGGCCACACACACTACTGAGCCTCATTTTGACTTGTTTTAAGGACATTACATCAAAGTTGGATCAGCCTGTAGTGTGGTTTTCCACTTTAATTTTGAGTGTGACTCCAAATTCAGACCTCCATGTGTTGATAAATTGGATTTCCATTGATTATTTTTGTGTGATTTTGTTGTCAGCACATTCAACTATATAAAGAAAAAAGTATTTAATAACATTATTTCTTTCATTCAGATCTAGGATGTGTTGTTTAAGTGTTCCCTTTATTTTTTTGAGCAGTATATAAACCTACCATTAAAATTATAGACTGATCATTTCTTTGTCAGTGGGCAAATGTACAAAATCAGCAGGGGATCAAATACTTTTTTCCCTCACTGTATATCCACAGTAAAACGAGTCCTATATTGACATAACCTGAAAGGTCACTCAGCAAGGAAGAAGCCTCTGCTCCAAAACCGCCATAAAAAAGCCAGATTACGGTTTGCACATGGGGACAAAGATCGTACTTTTTGGAGAAATGTCCTCTGGTCTGATGAAACAAAAATGGAACTGTTTGGCCATATTGACCTTCGTTATGTTAGGAGGAAAAAGGGGGAGGCTTGCAAGCCAAAGAACACCATCCCAACCGTTAAGCACGGGGGTGGCAGCATCATGTTGTGGGGGTGCTTTGCTCCAGGAAGGACTGGTGCACTTCACAAAATAGATGGCATCATGAGGGAAGGAAAATTATGTAGATATATTGAAGCAACATCTCAAGACATCAGTCACAAGTTAAAGCTTGGTCACAAATGGGTCTTCCAAATGGACAATGACCCCAAGCATACTTCCAAAGTTGTGGCAAAATGGCTTAAGGACAACAAAGTCAAGGTATTGGAGTGGTCCTAACTGACCTAAGACAGGGAATTTTTACTTGGATTAAATGTCAGGAATTGTGAAAAAATGAGTTTAAATGTATTTGGCTAAGGTGTATGTAAACTTCCGACGTGAACTGTACCTTTCAGTAATATTGTAATGTTAAGGTGCACTTCCCACCCCATCCACAGAGTGGCGTCCTGGCTCTACAGGGCAGATCCTGTCAGACATGGACCTGACGTCACAGAAGGAGGGCAGGTGGAAGAGACTCAACACCCTGGCACATTACAACGTGAGTGGTTGTCTGAGGACTTCAGCCTTGTATTTGTGTTCTCTCTGAATAGCTTCTCAGCAAACTGTGTGGTTAATGTGAATATATATCAGGGCTGGCTGGCTTTATTCATTAACGTTGAATGTTCCTGGGCTTCAGATGTGTAAAGTTGAGCATGCCAGATATTCCATTGAAATGTTGGCTTTTGCTATTTCACAGTTTAATGAAACTATGTGAAACTCCAACTATATGGTTCTGTACTGTGTTAACTATACAGAAAGTATTCAGACCCCTTGACTTATTCTAAAATTGTTTAAATGATTTAAAAAAAATTAAAATACCCGAAGCAATCTACACACAATATCCCATAATGACAAAGCGTAAACAGTTGAAAACATTTTTGCACATTTTTATATAAACTTTGTATTTATTTAAATACCTTATTTACATACATTTTCAGGCCCTTTGCTATGCGACTCGAAATTGCGTTCTGGTGCATCCTGTTCACATTTATCATCCTTGAGATGTTTCTACAACTTGATTGTAGTCCACCTGTGGTAAATCCAATTGATTAGACACAATTTGGAAAGGCACACTCCTGTTTATATAAGGTCACACAGTTGACAGTGCATGTCAGAGCAAAAACTAAGCCATGAGGTCTAAGAAATTGTCTACAGAGCTCCGAGACAGGATTGTGCCGAGGCACAGATCTGAGGAAGGGTACCAGAAAAAAACATTATGCAGCATTGAAGGTCCCCAAGAACACAGTAGCCAAACTGAGCAATCGGGGGAGAAGGACCTTGTCAGAGAGGTTACCAAGAACACGATGGTCACTCTGACAGAGCTACATAGTTCTTCTGTGGAGATGGGAGAACCTTCCAGAAGGATAACCATCTCTGCAGCACTCCATCAATCAGGCCTTTATGGTAGTGTGCTCAGACAGAAGCCACTCCTCAGTAAAAGGCACATGGCACCTCGCTTGGAGTTTGCCTCTCAGACCATGAGAAACAAGATTCTCTGGTCTGATGAAACCAAGATTGAACACTTTGGCCTGAATGCCAAGCGTCACGTCTGGAGGAAACCTGGGCGCCATCCCTTCGGTGAAGCATTGTGGTAGCAGCATGCTGTGGGGATGTTTCTCAGCGGCAGGGACTGGGAGACTAGTCAGGATTGAGGGAAAGATGAACGGAGCGAAGTACAGAGAGATCCTGGATGAAAACCTGCTCCAGAGCGCTCAGGACCTCAGACTGGGGCAGCAACAACCCTAAGCACACAGCCAAGACAACACAGGAGTGGCTTCGGGACAAGTTTCAATGTCCTTGAGTGGCCCGGACTTGAACCCGATTGAACATCTCCGGAGAGAACCGAAACTATATGTGGTACGGTGTTAACTATGTGTGGTACTGTGTTGACTATATGTGGTACGGTGTTGACTATATGTGGTACTGTGTTGACTATGTGTGGTATGGTGATGACTATATGTGGTACGGTGTTGACTATATGGGGCGGCAGGTAGCCTAGTGGTTAGAGCGTTGGACTAGTAACCGAATGGTTGCAAGATCGAATTCCTGAGCTGACAAGTAAAAATCTGTCGTTCTTCCCCAGATCAAGGCACTGTTCCTTGGCCGTCATTGAAAATAATAATTTGTTCTTAACTGACTTGCCTAGTTAAATAAAGGTAAAATAAATGTGGTACGGTGTTAACTAAACTCAGCAAAAAAAGAAACGTACTCTCACTGTCAACTGCGTTTATTTTCAGCAAACTTAACATGTGTAGATATTTGTATGAACTTAACAAGATTCAACAACTGAGACATAAACTGAACAAGTTCCACAGACGTGACTAACAGAAATGGAATAATGTGTCCCTGATCAAAGGGGGGGGGGGGGTCAAAATCAAAAGTAACAGTCAGTATCTGGTGTTGCCACCAGCTGCATTAACTACAGCAGTGCATCTCCTCCTCATGGACTGCACCAGATTTGCCAGTTCTTGCTGTGAGATGTTACCCCACTCTTCCGCCAAGGCACCTGCAAGTTCCCGGACATTTCTGGGGGGGAATGGCCCTAACCCTCACCCTCCGATCCAACAGGTCCCAGACGTGCTCAATTAGATTGAGATCCGGGCTCTTCGCTAGCCATGGCAGAACACTGACATTCCTGTCTTGCAGGAAATCACGCACAGAACGACCAGTATGGCTGGTGGCATTGTCATGCTGGAGGGTCATGTCAGGATGAGCCTGCAGGAAGGGTGCCACATGAGGGAGGAGGATATCTTCCCTGTAACGCACAGCGTTGAGATTGCCTGCAATAACAACAAGCTCAGTCCGATAATGCTGTGACACACCGCCCCAGACCATGACGGACCCTCCAAATCAATCCCGCTCCAGAGTACAGGCCTCGGTGTAACGCTCATTCCTTCGACGATAAATGCGAATCCGACCATCACCCCTGGTGAGACAAAACCGAGACTCGTCAGTGAAGAGCACTTTTTGCCAGCCCTGTCAGGTCCAGCGACGGTGGGTTTGTGCCCATAGGCGACGTTGTTGCCGGTGATGTCTGGTGAGGACCTGCCTTACAGTAGGCCTACAAGCCCTCCGTCCAGCCTCTCTCAGCCTATTGCGGACAGTCTGAGCACTGATGGAGGGATTATGCGTTCCTGGTGTAACTCGGGCAGTTGTTGTTGCCGCCCTGTATCTGTCCCACAGGTGCATGTTCATTAATTGTTTATGGTTCATTGAACAAGCATGGGAAACAGTGTTTAAACCCTTTACAATGAAGATCTGTGAAGTTATTTTGATTTTTACGAATTATCTTTGAAAGACAGGGTGCTGATTTATTTTTTTTCTGAGTTTATATGTGGTACTGTGTTAACTACTGTGTTAACTATATGTTGTACTGTACTGTGTTAACTATATGTGGTACTGTACTATGTTAACTATATGTGGTACGGTGTTAACTATATGTTGTACTGTACTGTGTTAACTATATGTGGTACTGTACTGTGTTAACTATATGTGGTACGGTGTTAACTATATGTTGTACTGTACTGTGTTAACTATATGTGGTACTGTACTGTGTTAACTATATGTGGTACTGTACTGTGTTAACTATATGTGGTACTGTACTGTGTTAACTATATGTGGTACGGTACTGTGTTAACTATATGTGGTACGGTACTGTGTTAACTATGTGGTACGGTACTGTGTTAACTATGTGGTACGGTGTTAACTATATGTGGTAGGGTACTGTGTTAACTATATGTGGTACGGTGTTAACTATATGTGGTACTGTACTGTGTTAACTATATGTGGTACGGTGTTAACTATATGTGGTACTGTACTGTGTTAACTATATGTGGTACGGTGTTAACTATATGTGGTACGGTACTGTGTTAACTATATGTGGTACTGTACGGTGTTAACTATATGTGGTACGGTACTGTGTTAACTATATGTGGTACGGTACGGTGTTAACTATATGTGGTACGGTGTTGACTATATGTGGTACGGTGTTGACTATATGTGGTACGGTGTTAACTATATGTGGTACGGTACTGTGTTAACTATATGTGGTACTGTACAGTGTTAACTATATGTGGTACGGTGTTGACTATATGTAGTACGGTGTTAACTACTGTGTTAACTATATTTGGTACTGTACTGTGTTAACTATATGTGGTACTGTACTATGTTAACTATATGTGGTGCTGTACTGTGTTAACTATATGTGGTACGGTACTGTGTTAACTATATGTGGTACGGTACTGTGTTAACTATATGTGGTACTGTACTGTGTTAACTATATGTGGTACGGTGTTAACTATATGTGGTACGGTGTTAACTATATGGGTGTTAACTATATGTGGTACGGTGTTAACTATATGTGGTACTGTACGGTGTTGACTATATGTGGTACGGTGTTAACTATATGTGGTACTGTACGGTGTTAACTATATGTGGTACGGTGTTAACTATATGTGGTACGGTGTTAACTATATGTGGTACGGTGTTAACTATATGTGGTACGGTGTTGACTATATGTGGTACGGTGTTAACTATATGTGGTACTGTACTGTGTTAACTATATGTGGTACGGTGTTAACTATATGTGGTACTGTACTGTGTTAACTATATGTGGTACTGTGTTAACTATATGTGGTACGGTGTTAACTATATGTGGTACTGTACTGTGTTAACTATATGTGGTACTGTGCTGTGTTAACTATATGTGGTACGGTGTTAACTATCTGTGGTACTGTGTGTTTCAGGTGAGAGACAATGCCACGCTGGTGCTGTCCAGAGTGCTTCACACCCATCGCCAGTTCCACCAGAACCAGGACAGCCATGAAGAAAGTGAGTCCGATTTTATTATATCCTCAGTATGTTATCCCTAGGCACAGATCTAGGATCAGCCTACCTGTCCTCCAATCCTAACCTTATTTATCAGGGTGGGTAATGCGCTACTGACCTGATATCACCATCTTGGAAAAACTTCTCAACTTTGGGTCGTGTTCATATGGCCAAACATTTTGCAAGAGGAAACAAAAAAGAGTTGAGGTAGTCCCACCCTGTTTGAGTCTGTTATCTTCTGTTTGATGCCCACTGAACATGTCCATGGTGTCCCTGTAGAAAACGCCCTGTTGGAAGATGACAAGGTGTTCCACCTGGTGCGGCCAGCAGACGAGCTGGATGAGGTCAAATCTAAGAGAGGAAGTTTGAAGGCCAAGGCCACGACTAAAGCCATCGCTGAGATCTACCTGACACGCCTGCTCTCTGTCAAGGTCAGTCTGATAACTACACTACCTACAGCTGTTATAACACTACGTATAGCACTTATAGCACTACATGTAGCAGTTATAATAGGCTTACAACACCTTTAGCACAGTGCAGAATTACTCCTATATTACTGATTTGACCCGGAACATGTAGAAGATGTATCACTGATTGGATGGGTGGACAGGAGACGCACTGATTGGGTGGGTGGACAGGAGACGCACTGATTGGGTGGGTGGACAGGAGACACACTGATTGGGTGGGTGGACAGGAGACACACTGATTGGGTGGGTGGACAGGAGACGCACTGATTGGGTGGGTGGACAGGAGACGCACTGATTGGTGGGTGGATAGGATGTGCACTGATTGGGTGGGTGGACAGGAGACGCACTGATTGGGTGGGTGGACAGGAGACGCACTGATTGGGTGGGTGGAAGTGTATGTTGGCGTACTTAATGTGAGCTGATAGTTTCTGACAGACATGGATAAAACAACTACTGACTACCTAATATGTGGTTGTCCCACCTAACTATCTTAAGATTAAGTCGCTCTGGATATGTCCTACTGTGTGTTTCCTAATGTGTGTGTGTCCGTGTGTCCTCGGTGTGTTGCAGGGTACTCTGCAGCAGTTTGTGGATGATTTCTTCCGCAGTGTGTTGTGTTCTGGAGCGGTGGTTCCTCCTGCTGTTAAATACTTCTTTGACTTCCTGGATGAGCAGGCTCTTAAACACGACAACGTTGAGGAGGAGACCGTCCATATCTGGAAGACCAACAGGTACACACACACACAAAAAGACATGCGTATATGAACACTGTACACACACATGCATGCACGTAACCACACGCACAGATATGCACACTGTATACACACA